>NC_056737.1:1311061978-1311131978 GCF_019279795.1 Protopterus annectens | reverse complement strand
TGTACATGGGTGCAGTGTTTTCCAGGGCAAGGGGCATCACCTACTAACACAGCCCATGCATCACACACATGTATACTGTTGATAGCATGGATTGACTATAGCGGCACTGCATGCTGTTGAGTACCTTATGTTATGCATGCTGACAGATGGGTAATGGAAGGACTGTGTGTACTATCTTTGTGCAACCTCACCTGTGTGTCTATGTGTGTGTGTGTGTGGGGGGTCTGCAAGTGCATTCTTGTGGAGTGGAGGGGGTTGATGCATGTAGGCTGTATGTGTGCATGTGTGTGTGTTTGTGTGGGTGTCCATATATGCACATGTGTGATTGTGGAGTTGTTCATACGACAGTACTTACCTTTGGGTACATGGACATGGACTGACACATGAGAAACCAGGAATACTTGATTATATGTAATCACAGGACAGCTGATAGTATAATAAGGTCTGTAGCATGGAACATGCATTGGGAGGGAATGTAGACACCAGGTATACCCTTAATATTGCAATCAGCAGTGAGGTGAACTACAGCCCATGTATGCAGCACTACAGATGCATTGGGGAATTACTGGACAATACCAGGGAGTGTATGCATATAGTACAGTTGTCACATGATAGGTTGATTGAGCAGTAGATCTGGCATGTACTGAGCAATACTTATACGTGACACTCCAGTGCGTGACATTATGGAGTGAATGTAATAGCCCCTCACATATAGGAGCCATGCTCACGATGTACGGATGTACACAGGATGAATGATAGCAGTGAGACCATGTAAAACCTACTCCACTCAGGTCAAGGACGTAATGGAGTAACAGGTCTTGCGTTGTGATCACTCATCTAGGCATTTAGAGGAATGATACGTTAATGAGTGGTATTAATGAGTGTATGTTACCAAGTGTGATGCAGGATGGGGAACTTACATGAATAAACATGGGACTGTCTGTAAAATCACGGACCAGTAGGTATTAAGGTAGAATGTGTGTGTGTGTGTGTGTGTGTGTGTGTGTGTGTGTGTGTGTGTGTGTGTGTGTGTAAAGTTATGCACTGCTGTACAGGTCTTACAGTGTGTTTCTTGTTTTCCCCCACAGGTGTTGAGGTGGGTCAGGGTCCCTCTTGGATGCAATCTGCTGTTGGTGTCCATATGGACACCACAGATGATGATAGTACTGTTCAGGCACGGGGCGGGGTGTTCAGGGGCCAAAACTGCACCATCATTTGACAACCCCCTCTTAGCCACCCCAACCCCACACTCAGTTAGAGTGCCTATATATACCCCATCACCAGTGGCCATAGTAGAGGGACAGTTGGTGGTTGGTGGCAGTGCACAGGAGAGTGTGGTATCTGTGCCTACTGTGTCTGGTCACAGTAGGCATAGCCAGATGTCCGGCAGGGCACCACATAGGCCGATGTACCGGGGTGCTCGTGGTAGGACCTGTGGTCATCATGCCCCTGGCAGAAGCGCCACAACTGGTACCACCAGGCGCATGTTCCAGACTGTCATGGGGGTGCAGGCACGTATGGAACTGTACACCAGACAGGGCCTGAGGCTGCAGAGGGCTGATCTCACATCTGCAAGCGACAACTTCCATGAACTGTCTGGTGCCCTCCGTGATTACACCGAGGTCATGGATAGATGGTTGGGTGAGATGGTGGGCCTCATCGACCATGGTTTGTCCGTGCTTGAACATGTGGTGAGAGTGTGGCGATGGCCATGTGGACATAGGCCAGCAACACCAACAGCTGGCGTTCAACGTGGATGTGCTAGGACAACAAGGCACTCTTATAGTGGCAGTACCAGCCCCAGCACTGCAGGGGGGCACTGTCCACACCACACAAAAGCAGGCCACGTGCATGTGGCCCTGGCCAGTACCAGGAGGGACCTGGTTCCATGAACATCTGTCATCATCAGGGGAGAGTAGCACATTGAGGCCTGTACCTGGATGTGCCCATGGAACCCCTGACAGGCACAGTCTGCATGTCCGTGGCTGGAGGCAGTGAATCACACACCCTGCCAGGTATGGTTTGCAGCTGTCCAAAAAACACGTGTATAGGGCAGCCACATGCCAGAACTGTGTATTTCCGTACCCAAACACTATACGAACACACCTAGGGAAACCCCAAACCTACACACACCACATCACCACCCATTTCAACTAATTATACCCCTCACCCACACACATGGTGTCAAATGTGTCAAATTTATGGCCCACCCTTGGTCTCTGGCAAACCAACAACACACCCTGTGCATATGATGATACCTGTGCCACATCTCTGTCATCCATAACATCAATGCAGGGACAGGCTAATATGGTTCTGATGCACATGGTGACTGTACTACAGTGTACCAATGTACTGCAGTGTAACATGTTGTCAGGAGTAATACTTAATGCATACATGTCAGGTAGTGCAGCTGTCCAGCAATGATGCATTATAGCTATTAGTAACACTGGGTGATTGTGGTCTTTATAATGTTATCCATTTGTGTCGTAGGTGTACATGTGTCAGCAGGAGGTTGGTCTGCAGTCATATTCCACAAGGGGTATGGCACTGTGGTGACACCATGGCTGTGACATGTCTGGGGTACAGTTGAACAAATGTTACAGGTTTGTATAACAGTTATCGCCTGTGCCACATGGACAGGTGACCCGCTGGGACATGTATAATCAGTAACCTGATGTAGACCCACCCACATACATGCACACTCTTACTTGGAAACACTGAGGCTAAACCCCTACCTAGGTATGTAGTGCTTCTGAAGTGTGTGGCTTTCATTGCACACACCACACAGCGTGTAGGGTGAGGTGTGTTCCAGGTTACATGTTACATGCAGAACATCCCCAGACATGTACAGTATGGTAATGGGGGAAGTAATGGTTGTATATGGGCAATACATAGTGTGACATACCAGCATATACACATTAACAGACACATAACAAGCAGACACACATCCAAGAGACCTGGGCCTATTGGTGCTAACTAACTTGTCAGTGTGTCCAATGTGTTACAGGTAGGCTGCACCCAGCACATGCAAAACTGGGCTGGATTGTGGTATCAGTTACCAATATGGTTGAGGGTGACAGTGGTCACCATACAGTGGTACATGGGACATATACTGGGTGTACCATGGTGTAATGACAGTGTAACACCCACATCCCACAGTGGATATTGTGCTCACTGGAACCCATGATGACATTCTGACATACTCAGCATCACACATTGCCCACGACTGCAAAACAACCCATTGTATATCCCAACAGTGGCACTACAGGGATATGCATCTAATGCACATGCCACAGACATAGTAGGGTGTTGCATTGTCATGCCTCACCTATGGGCAGCAACAACACTATCCATACTATTGTGTGGCAATGCGTATTGTAATAGGAGTATGTGGCCTCAGAATGCTGTACCCTACAGATATACAGACATGGACACATACACACACTTGCCAGAACTGAATGGGTATCCCATGCCTATTGACCACACTGTTGTGCTGGTACTGCAAGGCTCATGTAGCTGTTAGGGAGAGGAGCATAACAGGGTACATGTAATGTCTGATACAGCAGCAGCCACATCTTACTATGGTGATGGGTATTGCAGTGGTTGTGAAGGCCCTAATGGTATTCTCAACTACAGGTGTACTAACACACAGACACTGCTATCCTCAGTAATGCACACGTATGCATGTGTCAGTACTGGGGTGCATTGCTGCAGGTGGTCATAGGTATGTACCTGGCTATTGTCCATGGAGAGATGGGTTGTGTAGGGGATGTGTGTACAGTGGTATCATGCCACCTGCTATGTGCCAGCAGGCATTCTATCAACAGACACCACTGTGGTGACTCTCAGGGTGAGAGTGACATGCATCAGCCAATCCTCTGGGTGCCTCCTGTGAATGGCCACTGAGGTGATCCAGTTGACATGTATGCAACATGCCTTACAACACATGGTTAGTGTCTGTGATGGAGACCTGTACCCAAGCATGTTATGTTGACTGTGGTAGTGTAGTGGAGGTACCTGTGGCATATGGTGCATACAGGGTGTTGTCTTCTATATGTGCCAGTTATAACACAGCTGGCCAGACATGTCAGTGTCAGTCAAGTATAGGTTGCTTGTATATATCCAAGCTGGATACCTGCCATCTGCACATCTGTACAGGGACTGACAGACATCAGCTTGGCAAGTAGCTATGCAGTGGGATGAATGTGTCAACAGATAGATGTTTGACAACAATCTGTATGCCATTACTACATGTTGGAAGCCCTCACTGACATGTGCTGTACAGATGGTAGTCTACAGGTACATTCCACATGTCAGATCATTATCCAGTAGGGGATATATACTGTGAAATAGCTCATGCACCAGGAATACGACAGTGAGGCCTCAGAGTCCAGCTATGCCTACAGGTGTGCTTGTTGTCAGTACTACATTTACCACCCTACTCTTGCCTGGGAAAGCACTGTCAACAGTAGTACTGCCATGATACACTACATGTCAGTGTGACAGCAAGTAAACTGGGTTACTACTCCTACATGTAACACATTCACATGGATAACAGTGCTGTACAGGTCTTATATACTTTTGTGCTCCACACATGACACTCACACCCCTTGCTACTGTAATAACAGCACATAGACACATGTATTGTACATGACATTGCATACACTTATTACAGATGTAATTACCCTGCTATGTTATCAGACTGGGATGTGAGCACTAGTTACCAGGGCTGAGCCATGCTTAGCAGGTGCCAGCATTGCTGCAATTTAACAGTTAAGCAGATTTGGGCACTGGTAAGCAAAGACTACACTGTGTAAGCACCCGTCCACTTAACTGTAGCTTAGCACCACTTAGCTTCGCGCAAACCCACATAAAGTTGCTCAAATCTGCCTTAAACACTCTGTATATGACAGTCTTTGTTCTGTCCAGCAACAAAATACACAGCCCTTGAACCCAGCACCATGGGCAGTATAGTCCCAACAGTTAACCACTACTCCATGACTGCTGTGAAGACAGTAGTTGTTATTTCAATATATCTGTCACTACACATATTGAATAGTACTGAACAATTGCTATGACTTCCACAATTGTGTAGTACTTGTTACTGATATTACTGTTGCATCACATATGTTGTTATATCTAAATATACATATATCAGATACATACGGTGAGATACATCTGGGAAGGTATACACAACCGTGATGTTTACACATGACAGGAATACAGATAGATACATATACATATGCTGATATATGTCTACATGTACATACACCTATAGATACATATGTATGTCTACACATCTGTATAGTGCATCCTTTATATGGCCATTTGTATATATATATATATGTAATTATATATTAAATATGCACTTATATAACCAAACTGGAAGCAAAGCTCTCTTCACCCAAGACTGGACAAGACAGTCAAGAAGAGAAGGTAAACACTTGCACCACACCACACTCATCACATAGTCCCTCAAAACCTACACCACCACAACACACACATAGAAACAAAAAACACACACCTACATTTGTGGGGGCTCTCAAAAAAATATACCCAAGCAACAGGGACCTCCAAAGCAGAAACACAAGCAATCTCCATCCCCCAACACAGCCCAAATGACACATAGTCCACAAACTCAGTATGCCACTCAACCACGGCCCATAAGGCATAACAACATACCCAACACTCCAGTCATAGGTGACTAGTCAGGCACACTGATGTTCCACTCACCAGGCTAAACAAGGAGAATGTTACTGTCAGCTGACTGTCAGGTGTCAGGATCCACCACATAACGCATGCATTCAGGTCACTCCACAGCAAGTACAAATATGACTCTGTCATTGTCCATTGTTAGTGTGAATGACCTGAAACGTACCTCCCTGGACTACATGAAAAGAGACATGGAGGAGCTTTCTGATCTTTAGCCCAGGCAGGTATGACCATAGCCATGAGTAGCATCCTGCCATCACCCAGAATGATACCACAGAACAAGGGCAAAATGACTTGACTTCAACAATTGGCTAAGCTTCTGGTGTCATTCTAAGGGGATCCAGTATCTGTCTTCCTGGGATGACATGATCGACAAATCACAATATTTTGCCAGAGATGGCCTGCACCTGTCGCCCATGGGATTCCGGATACTGACTAAGGCTCTTGCCACCCCTATAGCATCTTTTTTTAGGCAGGAGTCAAATGACAAATTCACCAGAGTAACAGGTACAAGCAAGCAAAATCTGAGGGTAATGCTACTTAATGCTAGAAGTCTAAACCTCAAAATGCACTCACTTGAGGCACTCCTTAAAAGTGAGAACTTCGACATCTGTGCAATGACAGAGATCTGGTTCAAGGCTCCAGAGAGCACCCCTGCATTACCAAGCTATAATTCATACCACACCTATTGGCCACCTAACCTGGACCGAAGCATTAAAGGTGGAGGAGTGTCCATATTAATTAAGGATATCCACACCTCCAGGCTAGTTGCTCAGCATAATGCATCTGAGATTATCCAAGTGCAACTAACTTTGGGCAAGACCACAATACAAATTGTAGCTTGCTACAGATCCCCCACCATGCCCCAGGATTCCCACTCCTCATTTATTGATACATTGGAAAATATTAGGGTACAACCTAACACCCTAATAATGGGCGATTTCAACTACCTCACCATTAACTGGGAAAACTACGCATGTACCAACTCTTTTGCTCAACGTTTTCTGGAATTCATAAATTCCAGTGCTTTGGATCAACTTATCCACACCCACACCAGGGGCAGCAATATCCCAGACCTGGTCATTACAAACATGGGCAACCTGTGTTCCACACCAGAAGTCAATTCCTCATTGATCAGATCCAACCATAAGCAAATCACCCTAGACATCCACATCCCACCCCCACCCCCCATTAGGGAAACCACAGTAAAAAATGTCTCCAAAGCCAATGTCACACTTCTCAAGGCAGAAGTGGCAAACTTCACGACACCCATGTTGATGGACAATAGAGATACGACGGCTGAATCCTATACAATTGCACATTATAAGCACTTATACGAGTGCATGGATCGTGCTATCCCTAACAGAACCAAGATGCTATCCTCCAAAAAAAGGAAGCCAGTCTGGTGGTCTTCTGCTATAAACAATCTCTACAACAGAAGAAAGAAACTGTTGCAAAAAGAGAAAAATCCAATGATTGGAGGAACTCCGTGGTCAGCCTCAGTAAGAAGCTGAGATCCCTCATAAAATCCTCCAAAGCTAGTTACAAAAACAAAATTGCCACTGATTCTAAAGACAACCACAAAGCATTTTATAGCTATGTCAAGAATCTCAATGGCAACACTCAGATCTGCTCTGCGTTACAGCACAATGGCACTTAATATACAGAACCAACTGATATTGCCAACATCCTGGCAGATAGGTTCAGTGCTAACTTTACCCCTCTCTCATCCCCTAAAGGGCCCATCTCTTTACCGGAAGAATGCAAAGTACCTGTAATTATGGCTGCACAGGTAAAAGACACACTCTCCAAAGCCAAGAACACAGCATCCATGGGACCTGACAACATCCCAGGCTGTGTTCTACATGAACTACAGAATGAACTGGCACCCCACCTAAGTACCATGTTCAATCATAGCCTCACCTCAGGCTTTGTGCCCACTAAATGGCACACAGCAAAGGTTATCCCACTCCACAAAGGGGAGCCACCACGGTCCCTGAGAACTACTGCCCCATTAGCCTGATTAGCCTGGTCTGCAAGGCTATGGAGCATATCATAATAAAGAAAGAAACTAAAAACTAAAGAAAATGTGCGTGTTTTTTTACACTGGGTCTGTGGCTCTTTGTTTAGTTGAACGCACCGGAGGGTGGTAAAAACAACGGTAACTTACAAATATCAGCTGCTTGAAATTGTACAATTAATATAGCCTGCTTAACGTTGTTGTGGTGCTACTTCACTATTAAATGTAAGTTTACAAATCTCATTTCTCTAGGTTCCTGACCCTAATCACCATAACCGCGGGAGTCCCAAGCTGTTACCCTTAAGCCAGGAAGAACGTTAACCGTGGTGCGAACGCACAAGCTGGTTCCTGACTTCCGTCCCAAGTTATTATAAGGGTAAAACTCTATACCCTTCTGCTAGTAGTGTCTTACCTCAAGGAAAGTGCTTACGGGCAGGCAACAGTACTGTAATTAAACCCAGCCTTAGACTGGATAGATAACCCCTAGGCAGTCGGTTACTAAATTAAGCTTGTGTGCAGCCAAACTATTACCTGTTAAGTTACCCAGTACCTAGGAATCTGGCCTTGCAAACTTTAACTGTGGGCTTCAGTAATCTGGCCTTGCAAACATTAACTGTGGGCTTCTATACCTACCTGTAGTACAAACTCCGGATTGGTGTATCCCCGCTCCGCTTCGCTCGGGCTCGCTCCGCGCCCCACCCTGCCCCCTAATTCCACCCGCCCCTGCTATCTCTACATTTATCAGTACAAAAAGACACACCCCCTATAGCTCTGAGCCAATCACGCCACACCACCAACTTAAAATATCCCCTCCCACTACACCTGATATTTAGCACATCTAGTTAACCACTTCTAGAACCCACCCATCCCATTAGTTAAATCCATCCCTACATTATGGGAGAAGTAAAGAATCTTATTATCCCACTCTTAATTCCACTTTTTATTATCCCTTACTATTTATCCATCTATGAAAACCAAAACCTCAAGGGCTTTCACTACCCTAAGGGACAAACCACTAATCTCAGAAATGCTTTCTCTAAAGAAACCTCCCCTCTCTACTACCCCATAAGGATTATAAGAACTAAGGGCATATTTATCACACAATCTTACCTTAAGGCAACAAGCACTAAACATGGACAAAAAATATTATATAAACTACTAAGACTCCTAGACCACCTAAAGAAAACTATTACTAAAGATGGTGATATACACCCGAATCTGGGCCCACCTACTAACCCAGACTCTACCCCACCAATAGCAGTCCAAAGATCAGCCAGCTCTCTTCTTATCTCCCATCTTAATGTAAGAAGCTTAAATAATAAGGTTCACAATTTACATGCTCTGTTAGCCATGCATCGCCCCGACATCATGTGTCTATCAGAAACATGGCTCAAACCAGCCACAAAAGACGAAGAAATTCTTCCACCCGGATATAATATCTTAAGGGTTGATCGGAAAATAAAAAAAGGTGGTGGAATAGCTGTCATGTATAGAAGTTCCCTTAATATCATCATGAATCCTATACAACCGCCTAACGTTGCTAATGCAGAGTTAATTGCCCTAAAACTTTGCATAAATAATGTAAAAAGCATCAATCTTATTGTAATATATATTCCGCCAGGGAGCAACTTTGAAACGTTGGAATCAACGCTAAACTGGCTAGCTTCTAACTACCCTCAGGAAACCATTGTCTTAGGGGACGTTAATATTGATTGGACCAAATGTTCCACCGAGACTAACCCCATGCCCATAAATTTATATGGATTTTCACAAAAAATTGTCTCCCCAACAAGAATTGGTAATACTAACCAAAAGGAGAGCATAATTGACTGGATTCTTACTAATAATGGGACACATAAGTATACTACAGGGACCCTCCCTAATGACATTAGTGACCACCTCATCACATTCATAATTAAATACAAATTCACCAACTCAAATCTTCCCATATATAGACTTGTTAGAAATAAAAAGAAATTTGTTCCAGCTCTATTTTTAACAGAACTCAAATCCTGTAACTGGTCCAAGCTAAAAACTCTGCCTCTTGAAGAGAGTGTGGCTTTCTTTAATGACACATTCCTTAACATTCTGGACTCTCATGCACCTAACCGACATATCAGAACCAAGACACGGATAGCACCCTGGCTAACTACAGAAACCAAATCTAAAATTAAACTTAGAGATAAAGCCTGGGACAAATGGCGAGTAACTAAGACACACCAAGATCGCATTAAGTTCCAGCAGCTTAGAAATGAAACAAAAGAGACAGTACCCTGGACAAAAGAACTATTTTGTCATCTCCAAGATAAACACCAGAACAATCCAAAGAAGTTCTGGGCAGGCTTAAATAATCTCCTCCATTCAGGGAAATCGTCTACACCCACCCCAGAGAAACTTATTGGAAAAAATCCAGAAGAAGTAGCAAATACCTTTAACTCCTTCTTCACAGAGACTATACAGTCACTAGCCAACCAACTAACTTCTTCCCCCTTACTTGATGTCCCCGAGGAATCATCCTTCTTCTTTACTCTTCAGCCAACACCCACCTCTTACATTAGAGCCTTACTGAAGAAACTCAAACCAACCACTCTCTCTGCCGATCGACTCCCAGCTGAATACCTGTAAATAGCAGCAGACGTTATAGCCTACCCCATCTCAATTCTTATTAACTGAACAATAACTGAAGCTACCATCCCTGCCATATGGAAAATATCCCATGTCATTCCACTTCACAAGGGCGGCTCCTCCACTGAACCATCTAACTATAGACCCATAGCAATTTTGTCTCCAATAGCCAAAATTATGGAAAGATGCGTTCATAAACAGTTACTTCATTATCTCAACCTAAATAATCTTTTGTCCCATACTCAACACGGTTTCAGACCCCACCATAGTACGACCACCACTCTACTTTCCTTTACGGACTCAGTTAATAAAAACCGTAACAGCAAAAAAATAACTTCTGCATTCTTTCTTGATCTGTCAAAAGCTTTTGACATGGTCAATCACGAGATTCTGCTCCATACCCTAGAAACCTTACACCTTGATAATCCAGCTCTCAGCTGGTTCAAGGCCTACCTCTCTGGCAGACAACAATCAGTCCAATGGCAAAATAAGCTATCCCACCTGCTGCCTAATACCATAGGAGTCCCTCAGGGCTCCATACTAGGTCCCCTCCTCTTTTCTGTATTCATAAATGAACTCCACACTAGTATCCCTAAAGCCACCTGTATCCAATATGCAGATGACTCCACCCTGATATGTTCTGCAGTCTCTCTCACTGATCTACAAGTAGTCACCCAACACTCCTTTGCTGCAGTAGAAAAGTGGCTCGCAGCGCGGAAACTCATCCTAAATCCAAAGAAAACCAAATTACTAATATTTTTTCCCTCCTCAGGGCCCCCACCAGTTCAACTTTCTACACTATCTAATAACAATACCTTCTATGTACAATCTACAGATGGTACCAAAATTGAGCCTGATACCACCACCAAACTGTTAGGGGTAACTATTGATAATAAGCTTAAATTTGACAGCCATATCAGTCAAACCACAAAAACAGTAAATAAGAAACTCGGATCCTTGTATAGAATCAAAAACTTCCTAACCCCTACTGCCAAACTCACTATTGCGCACACATCTCCTCTCTACCTTACTGTATGCCTCTCCTGTCCTTTCCTTTATCAATAAAAATGAGATTAAAAAACTCTCTGTTGCCTATAACCACATTGCCAGATTTGTAATATGTGCTCCCCATAGAAATCATCATTGTCACAATCTAAGGAAACTTGATTGGCTTGAACTACCCAACCTTCTCAAAATGAACCAACTCACTGAAGCATTTAAAATAATCAAAGAACCTGAAAAAAACCCTTCACTGAGTGAAATACTGACTCCCTACTCCAATCTTAGCTGTCTTCGCTCCTCAAATAGATTTCTGGTTCAAACCATCAAAGCCAACAACTTGGGTGTGAAGCTCTCTTTGCCAACTCCATAGGGAAGGTTTGGAATTCCCTCCCTAATAACCTAAGACTTTCCACCTCCCTCTGTCAATTCAAAAATAATCTTAAGCTATATTTTAAGGCTCATTGGCTTTGCCCATGTATTAATCCTGATTAACTCTCCCCGACCCAGTGTAACAACTTATAGAAATGATTATTGCATTTGAATTGTATCTAATTCACTCTGCTGAAAAATGTATCAAAAATTTATCCCTGTAACTGTATATTATCTGTATGTATCTGAATGTAATTAATGTTTATTTTTTACTCTGTGGAGCTTTTCTCCCCGGGCCTCCGCTGAAAATGGACATGCATCCAGTCGGACTATCCCGGTCAACAAATGTAAAATAAATAAAATAAATAAATAAAATAATAGAACTTATAAACAATGACATCCATACTCTGGACCCTACTCAGTTCAGATTTGTAAAAGGCAGATCATGTCTCCTAAACCTGATAGACTTCTTTGAAGAGGTCAGCAAAGCTGTAGATGAGGGTAAGGTGGTTCACACAGCCTATCTAGATCTCGCCAAGGCTTTCAACACCATCCCCCACTCTGGAATTAAAGACAAACTCACTTAACTAGGTATAAATCCCTATGTCACAAGATGGGTTGCCAACTGACTCATTAACAGAATCCACACTGTGAAAGTAGCAGACTCTAAATCCAACTTCAGACCAGTGACAAGTGGAGTACCACAGGGTTCAGTCCTAGGTCCTCTCCTGTTTGGTATCTACTTCTCTGAAATACAAGCTAACACAGAAGGTCTTTGGATAACAAGGTTCACAGATGACTGCAAACTAGGAGCAATAATCAAACGTTCTAACAATGTGGACATCCAATAAAAAGGGCCTCACTGAGACAGATGCCTGGTGTCAAAGCCATGGCCTCAAGAGCAATGCCAAAAAGTGCATTGTCATCCCTTTTGGTAAAAACTCTGTACCCATGAACTACCACATAGGTGGTAGTCTACTTAACACTGAAAGTGTGATAAACGACCTTAGGACACAGGTGGACAGTAGTCTCTCATTTGATAATCACATAGCCACAGTAGTCAGGAAATCCTTATATGTGGCACACCTCATCACAAAAGGTTTCTCATCCAGGAAAAAAAGAGATCATTGTTCCCCTCTACTCATCGCTCATTAGACGCATTATAGAGTACAACACACCTTTTGGTATGTACCTCAAAAGACATCTACAACAACTGGAAAGGCCACAGAAATACCTCACAAAATGGATTACCAGTCTCAAACAGATGCCCTACGGAGACTGTCTCAAAAAACTCCAGCTTTACTCTGTCGCATATCGCGTACTCAGAGGCAATCTCTGCCTAACATACAAAGCTATGTCAAACCCAGAGCTGTTGGATATGCTCCATGTAAATAAATCCCAATCCCTCCAAGCTACATGCTCTAGGGACCTAACCTTGTCACCACAATAAACAGAACATGCTGGAGGGATAGATTCCTGTCCCAGAGACTTCCCATACTCTGGAACAAACTACCTATCTATATCAAACAAAGCTCCTCATTAGCACTCATCAAGAAAAATCTTGATAATTGGATGGGGGATAGGAAATTTACCCCAGGGATCACTTCTGTGGCTCTGCTTGACAAAGGCACAGGAAAATAATTTTCTTGGTTGGCAAAAGCCAGGGTACCATTTGGCTAGGCTTACATAGGCCCTAGGGCCAATAGTCTAGTACCTACCTATGAACCTATGAACCTACATATATATGTATAGATATATATGTATGCACATTATATGTGTACAGATATACCTATTTATGTTGATACATATGTAGATATCTATAACTATATGTGCATACATATCTAATCAGATATACCTATTTATGTCGATATATATGTAGATATCCATACCTATATGTGCATTTGTATCTATAGCTCTGTATCTGAGTACACATATATTTCTGTGTATATGTATATATTTGAGTGGCTCTGTAGATAGATATATATATATATATATATCTATATGTGTATATATCTATATAGATATATGGATATATATATATATATATATATATATATATATTGTTATATATAGTTATATATAGTTATAAATATATATATATATATATATATATTTATATATATATATATATATATATATATATACATATACATATATATATATATATATATATATATATATATATATATATATATATATATATATATATATATATATATATATATATATATATACACATATATGTTTACTACAGTCCAGAACATGGAGTGGAGTTTTACCTCAGCACCAATAGTCCCAACCTCTTAGTGCAAGGGGATGTCATGTATGTATTGCAAGTATATATGTAGACTGTTGCTACTGTAATGCGGGTTGTCTTAACAGACATGTTGTGTGTGGGACGTCACATATGTTTTCACATGTATGCCATTGGCTACTGACAGACATCCTAAAGACACCATAGTACAGTACCACTGCTAGCTCAGTAATGATCCTGTGGATTACAGCAGAGATATGACCAATATATGTTGACAGCCTGGCACTCTCTGTTCAGTCCAGAGGTATACACAAATCCCCTTCATGAGAGACATGCAGACCATGCCTCACAATGTGGATGTTTATAGCCATGTACATGGATATATCACGTAAATGCTGGACTACATATGCCCACACAGTTTATGCATTCACACACACCTGTCTGTCCTGACATATAATAACTGCTGGTGCAGAGGTCACATGGCCACATTCTACCCAGTAGTTAGTGACATACATTTGTACAGAATCCCACTGCTTTGTCAGACATAAACAACAGTTATGGTGGCCTGGCAGCAGTATGTCTTGCAAATAACTGGACATAACAGCACACTGGGTAATTACACTAGGCTGCTAGGCATGTCACAAAGCACTATGCAAACTGCAGGCAGACTGCCACAACACTGGACTACATTTTGTATGGGAGATTACACATGTACCTTCAATTATAGCAGGCTGTACACACATCACAGCACAGAATAACAGACACCTGTGAGAAAGTGCATACCCACAACCAATGTGAGCACAGCCAAAACCACAAAATGCAAGCTTAATATGACACTATATGGACTATCTGATAAACACCATTCTCATATGTGCCACTCACACACTAACCCTACATACAATGGGACATGTCACAGTGTGGTCCGATGCCTTTTGTCTGTGGTATGGGACATGTGTGTGCCTGGCCATACAGACATGTGACCCAATAGGGTGCCATATACTGGAGCAGCATGTAACATCAGATAGAACAGGACCAAGAAAAATGGCATCTACCACGGTCTATGCACAGCCCAAGGTACGTATGCGCAATACACATACCGTCGACAATCACAAGTACACAGACCCCTGTGCTGTACACACAACCACAGAATGCCTAAGTTATGTCCTCAGAAACAAGCCCTACTATATATAACATGTCTAGCAGTCTGATATCTGACTGGCTTGTTATCAGGTATGATGTCAATAAATAATGGTGTACAGTACATATGCACCTTTTACTGCATGAGATATGTACAAAGTTTGACAGACTTGTGGCTGGAGCTACAAACACTGCCCAGTATTGGCATGTTGCTGTGATAACTTCATACATTTACTGTCGTACCAGGGTTTGTTGTGACATATGTCCTATGAGGGATATAAAGTCAGTAACTCTCATGGCTGTCACCATGTACTGACTGCAATCCTCACACTATGCTTCTGCAGTTCTCAGACAGATGTTCTGTGAGTAATACAAGAAACAAAAGGCTCCACACATTGCCCAGTCTTCAGATAACCATACAGATGGGAGTTTCCTCAAACACATAACACTGTCATGACAGGTATTAAATCATGTAGACCAGCTATATCCACACACACCCTGTTAAACCGACATTACTCCAAATGCAGAAGAGCACACTTACATTCTGTAGTCATGTCTGGCACATCCCCCTCCTGTTTATTGGCCTGTTTCCACAGTGTATGTTGTTAGAGGTAAATCCCAATACCATCTGTGATGCTGTTTGCCAAACATCAAATTTAGGTCCTGTTCAAAGTGAAGGAAAAGGCCCAACACCAACATGATGTTCCTAGATACTGGAGTGTGTTCCCATGCAATTGGCTATGTGAATGTTACCACAACTGTTCCCCATGCAGTCAGCTAGAGGGGGACTCCAATTCGTGCAGAGGCCATCAGCTGATCATGAGCATCACTTACAAAACGGAAGCTGCTACCTAAGCAAAGCAGGTGTACTTCTCCACATCCACCAGAGAGGGAGTGAGAGAGACAGACAGAGACAAAGTAAGTCAGGGATGGGGTGGGAGTGTAAAACCTAAGCATGTTTGTGTCACACACCTACCAGGACAGGGTTTCAAACCCTTGACTGACTATGTATTGCTATCACATGTAAATGCAGTTATGCATGGACCACATAGCCTACATGTCAGGTAGCTCTCCAAAGGTATATCTGATGGTGAGTGACATTGCAACAGTGATATAGTAGCAATAAGATAGGTGTAGTACATGTGCCTGTCCAGATGAACAGGTGTCAACGTCAACACAGCCACACTCTGTCAGGGACTCACACATGTTGACACACCTGGCAGGGTCAGGAATAGACTTCCTAACTAGCTAGTTTGCCACAATACAGTAAGGCACAGGTATCACATGCACCACAGGGGTATCTAGATGTTATATAGGCAAAGGTATGTGAAGGTGTCTGACATCAGACCACATGCATCAGCAGGCCAATGGGACTTGCAGTGAGTGTGAATGTAGTCGAAAGCATAATACTCCACACACGCACAGGGTGCCAGTACTGACATGCATGGGTGCATTGCTTCATGGGTGTGGAGTGGTTGACTGAGTCAGAAGGCTATACAAGGCTAGTTGAAGGGTATACCTTGGCATCAGGCCACATGACAATGGTCTGCAGTGTGGCTCAGGGGTGTAGTGTCTGGATTGGCCCACACAGGTGGGTAATGTATTCACCATCCAGTCACCTTGGTTACTATTGTGTGTGGCCAGTGCTGTGCAATGCTTGCCGTGTATGTGTTTTATAGTCCATGACATGGATGGTGTCAGGGATGTGCACACATCCCACATGCATGTTCAGTGACATGTGGAACTGTACCTGGGGTGTCTGGCCCATGTTGTGTACGCAGATTGTTATCATCAGATGTGCCAGTCCTGGCCTCATGTGGCGGGAACTGGTAATGGGCACCAGGTTGACCCTGCACCTATATTCATAACATGATACAGATATTCCCTGGTGTCAGTGGCATCTGTCCATGCAGAGTATGTGTTTAAGGCATGGTATGTCCTTTGTGGGTCACATTTGATGGCACCACAGTTGTTGCAGGCATCCAGTGGGGAACATAGTGAAGGTGCACCATCTGCACTTATGCACCTATTGTAGTGATGGGACAGGATGCCATGGACTCTGTAGTCCACTGCAATCACACCATGGTTACTATATGTGGCCAATATGCAGGATACTACCAACATAGCGGTTGCTGCCTAGGCATGTGTGTTTGTGTATGAGACATGCATTGAGAGTGTTCTCTGGGTAATACAAGTGTTGCTTACTTTGTTCACCAGGCCTTGATGTCACAAGTAGTGGTACGGATTGGCAACCCAGCCTCTCAGCTATTTGACATCTGTTATCCTTGTAAGGTGGACATTGTGACATATAAGCCCACCATATAAGAAATTTGCAAAACCCGCTACAGAATGACTCCACTTGTTACACACTCACAGCCACCTCCTTACAGGATATGAATGACAAACACATACACAAAGAGAGTTTCACTGTTTCCATGTCTGGGACTAGAACTCCTACCTAACTAGTTTATCACACTACAGCATTAAGCAGTTATAGGATGCACCATGAATACTACTGAGCTACTCTTTCTCCAAAGGTGTATTTAACTGGGAATGACATCAGCAGGCTTGCCAAAGAAGAGCAATGGAGGTTGTAGTGACTGTGAATGGCCTTAAAAGCATTGCACCCTACACAGACAAACCCAGAAATATCCACACTTGTCATGTCTGGGAATAGAACCCCTACTGAGCTACTATATCACAATACAGCATTACACTTTTATAGGATTCACCATGGAGATTACTGGAGTACTCCTTCCCCAAAGGTGTATTTCACTGGGAATGATAGTAGGCTTGCCAAAGAAGGCCAGTGGAGGTTGTAGTGACTGTGAATGGCCACAAAAGCATTGCTCCATACACAGACAAACAAACTTGCCATGTCTGGGAATAGAACCCCTACCAAACTACTGTATTACACTACAGCATTACATTGTTACAGAATGCACCATGGAGATGACTGGAGTACTCCTTCCTCAAAGGTGTATTTCACTGGGAATGAAATCAGCAGGCTTGCCAAGGAAGGGCAATGGAAGTTGTAGTGACTGTGAATGGCCTCAAAAGCATTGCTCCATATAAAAACACACATCCACACTTGCCATGTCTAGGAATAAAACCCCTACTGAGCTACTATATCATACTATAGCATTACACTGTTATAGGATGCACCACAGAGATTACTGAAGTACTCTTTCCCCAAAGGTGTATTTCACTGCGAATGACATCAGCAGGCTTGCCAAAGAAGGGCAATGGAGGTTGTAGTGACTGCGAATGGCCTCAAAATCATTGCTCCTTACACAGACAAACACACACACAAACATCCACACCTGCCATGTCTGGGAATAGAAACCCTACCGAACTATTACATCACACCACATCATTACACTGTTATAGGATGCACCAGAGAGGTTATTGGTGTACTCCTTCCCCAGAGGTGTATTTCACTGGGAATGACATAAGCAGGCTTGCCAAGGAAGGGCAATGGAGGTTGTAGTGACTGTGAATGCCCCAAAAGCATTTCTCCCTACACACACACACACACACACACACACACACACACACACACACACACACACACACACACACACACACACACACAATTGCCATGTCTGGGATTAGAACTCCTAACTAACTAGTTTATAACACCACAGCATTATGCAGCTATAGGACACACCAAAGAGATTATGATGCTACTCCTTCCCCAAAAGTGTATTTCAAAGTGAATGACATCAGCAGGCTTGCCAAAGTAGGGCATTTGAATTGTAGTGTGTGTGTCTAGCCTAAACAGCATTGCTCCCTACACAGAAAAACACACACACACATACACACACACACACACACACACACACACACACACACACACACACACACACACAGTTGCCATGTCTTGGATTAGAACTCCTACCTACCTAGTTTTCCACATTACAGCATTATGCAACTATAGGACACGCCAAAGAGATTACTGAGCTACTCCTTCTCCAAAGGTGTATTTCAAAGTGAATGACATCAGCAGGCTTGCCAAAGTAGGGCATTTGAATTGTAGTGGGTGTGTCTAGCCTAAAAAGCATTGCTCCCTACACAGACAAACACACACACACACACACACACACACACACACACACACACACACACACACACACACACACACACACACACACACACATACACACACAGTTGCCATGTCTTGGATTAGAACTCCTACCTACCTAGTTTACCACACTACAGCTTTACGCAACTATAGGATGCACCACAGAGATTACTGGGTTACTCCTTCCCCAAGTGTGTATTTCAAAGTGAATGACATCAGCAGGCTTGCCAAAGTAGGGCATTTGAATTGTAGTGGATGTGACTAGCCTAAAAAGCATTGCTCCCTACACAGACAGTTGCCATGTCTGGGATTAAAACTTATACCTAATTAGTTTATCACCCTACAGTATTACGCAGCTATAGGGAGCACCACAGAGGTTGCAGGGATATTCCTTCTCCAAAGGTGTATTTCTAAGTGAATGAAATCAGCAGGCTTGCAAAAGAAGGGCATTTGAATTGTAGTGGGTGTGACTAGCCTAAAAAGCATTGCTCCGTACACAGCTGCCATGTCTGGGATTAAAACTCCTACCTAACTAGCTTATCACACTACAGCATTACGCCCTATAGAATACACTGCAGAGATTACTGGGCAACTCCTTCCCCAAAGGTGTATTTCAAAGTGAATGACATCAGCAGTTTTGCCAAAGTAGGGCATTTGAATTGTAGTGGGTGTGACTAGTCTAAAAAGCATTGCTCCCTACACAGACAAGCACACACAGTTGCCATATCTGGGATTAGAACTCCTACCTAGATAGTTTATCACACTACAGCATTACACAGTTATAGTACGTGCCACACAGAGATTACTGGGCTACGTTTTCCCCAAAGGTGTATTGCAAAGTGAATGACGTCAGCAGGCTTGCCAAAGTATGGCATTTGAATTGTAGTGGGTGTGAGCAGCCTAAAAAGTATTTCTCCCTACACAGACAAACTCACAGTTACCATTGCTGGGATTAGAACTTCTATCTAAATAGTTTATTTCACTGCAGCAGCACGTAGTTATAAGATGCACCGCAGAGATTACTGGGTTACGTTTTCCCCAAAGGCGTATCTCAAACGGTAATGACATCAGCAGGCTTGCCATAGTAGGGCTATGGGGAGAGCAGTGTGTGTGCATGGGCCATAACCCATTCATCTAGAGGTAGACACACCACACTCAGGCACACACAGGTTTATATTCTGCCGGTAAGTGTATACAACTGCTAGATGACTACTGCCTTGTACAGTCATGTTGCACAGTTAGCGCTAGCACCACAGAGTATATAATGCTGAGGGATACCAGTGGCTAATTTTTACTGTGAGTGACATCATGTGGTTTCAGCCATTTGGCTGTGTGCTGGGTGGGACAGGCCTCATGATGGAAGGCTCTTTGTCACTGTGACTCTCTTCCACACATCTATGTATGTGCACTTTTGGTATATTATAGTGTGTTATCCTTGGATATATGTATGTATTCCTATCCAATGTGTGTGCAAAGCATGACTGGTGCATACTGAGGAGTGCATGAACTAACATCTGCAACTGTCAGATATGTATGGTCCACTGTTGTTGCCAGACATGGGCTTCATTTGTTTAAGTGTATGAGCATGCCCAGTGTGACCTTTCAGTATGTTGTTGTCTGATATTGCCTTCATTTCTCTAAGTGTGGGAGCATGCCCAGTAGGCCCTTTTGTATTAAATATGTGGATCCATTCCAGGTAGCTTGTACTCCAGTGCAGACTTTTGTGTTTTACACCTAGAGCCAGCAAACTGTTTCTGCAGGATATCTGTAGATCAGTTGGCAATATGGGGTCAAACTGGACAAGGATAGTGGGTACTGTAGGTAATTGTGTCTGTGCTGCTTCTGCTACATGGTACAGGTGTTACCAGAGATATTCAGACATGTGTGGTGTTCTACACTGTGATGCCTTATGTCCTCAAGTGCTGTCAGGTAGATATTTTTGCTTGCAGTGATGTACTGGGGAACACAGGGTGAATGCAGCTGTATCCAGTATTGTGGTCAAACACCTACATATTCCTGCAAACTAATGCCATTCTGGAGGGGGAGCTGCAGACACTTGCTGCTGGGTCTGTGTAACCTGTTCAGCACCTTGATACTGTGGTGGAGGAAGATCCCATACTTGTACATCCATCGACATGACAGTATGGCCTTATCTTGTTGTGGCAATACCTCACAGTTGTACAGATTCACACAGGTTACCCAGAGGTAGGGGTCATAAGTCAGGACATTACCCCTCTTGTGGTGTACAACCAGGTTTGTAGCCACCCATTCTTGTGCTTGCAGCCATGGATAGTATGTGCACATGGCTGTGTTTTGGACTTCACACATTCGATGCTGCCCATGTTCCCACCTCCTCCTCTATTATTCTATCCTCTTCCATACATTATGCAAACATTCTCTGACTCTTTCCCTATAGTTATCACCTCATCACAGAAGTTTATTGGTGTTGGTCCACAGTTCATGCAGTTGGAAATGGTGGGCATGTTACTGTGGTTTGTCCACATGGCCTTGCATATGGGTTCTGTGGACTGTGTTATGTTGTAATTTGGGAGTCCATGACATTACATATATTGGCAGTACGGGTGAGACGCAGGCCTTTGGCAGAGGACTGTAGGCCATTTTATAGTGATGTAGGCCAGCTGTAGCAGTCTGTTGCATTCTGTCAGTCCTACAGTACCAGACTGCCATACAGTATATTCCATTGGGGTGACACGGTAGGTGTGCTAGGTGTTCATGCCAATACTTTCTATCAGTAATGATCAGGTGGTTTGGGTGCTGGCAGGGTGCTGCTTACAGCTAGAGACACACCTGCATGGGACACCTGCACTGCATGCTGCATTCTTTCGCTATGCCATACACAGGTGGGGGTAATATTGTACCCATTCCCAACAGCAGGGATAAGACCGGAGAGGTACCTGTGGATGGTGGTTGGGTGAGCTGGGTGCATGTGTGCTATGGACACTACTTGCATCTGACTCACAGATATGCATGGGGCATTCCAGTTATGCTGGCTTGTGCGGGGACATCAGCTGTTTCTCAATACATCATTCCTATGACCTTTGTGATCTGTGAGTATTTGGCCAGATAACATTGGTATTCCCCAGTACAAGGCCAGATAATGTGATGCATACCTGTATGTACAATTCCAAGGGTGTGTCCATTTCATGGTTAAACATTATACACAGTCTATCTGGGGTACCTTCCCCTGTGTACTGCTTGCATATCTGGCCCAACAGTCATGGCATGTTCATCTTTATGATGGTGACACATATTACCTCCATACATTTACAATGGTTTACTGGTAGAATGTGTTATACTGGGGAGCATTGTGTTTGTCACTGCAGTTGTGAGGACTTGGCCCTATCATTGGCAGTACTGGGTAATGGCCAATAGGTCAAACCTCAGCATGCATACATATTGACCACTCTCACACAATATGTAACACACACCAACCTAACACACGCATACCTACATATTGTACAAATGCTACAATATAGCCTGCTACCTTGGCCACCTCAGGTCATCTGTGCTCCACTGGTATTATACCTACACATACATGTTGCTACATTTCTACATCATATTGGAGGGGGGCACACCTGATTGTTACTACATTTCTACATAGGATTGGGGGCACACCTGACTGTTACAACATGTCTACATCGGATTTGGGGTGCACACCAGACTGTTACTACATTTCTACATAGGACTGGGGTGGCACACCTGACTGTTACTACATTTCTACATAGGACTGGGGGGGGCACATCTGACTGTTTCTACATTTTACATAGGATTGGGGGGCACATCTGACTGTTTCTACATTTCTACATAGGATTGGGGGGGTACACCCACTATAATGCAAATGCCATACCTTGGCAAGCCTGCTGATATCATTCACTTTGAAATACACCTTTGGGGAAGAAATAGCCCAGTAAACTTTGTGGTGTGTCCTATAACTGCATAAAGCTATAGTGTAATAAACAAGTTAGGTAGGAGTTCTAATCCCCGACATGGCAATTGTGTGTATGTCTGTGTATCTGTCGGTGTAGCAGAGTAATGCTTTTTATGCTAGTCACACTCATTACAATTCAAATGCCTTACTTTCTGCTGATGTCATTCACTTTGAAATACACCTTTGGGAAAAGAGTAGCTTAGTAATCACTGTGGTATGTCCTATAACTGCATAACACTGTAGTGTGGTAAACTAGTGAGACAGGAGTTCTAATCTCAAACATGGAAACTGTGTGTGTGCACGCTTGTGTATGTGTGGCCCTGTCTGCATAGGGAACAATGCTTTTTAGGCTAGTCATACTCATTACAATTCTTTGGCAAGCCTGCTGATGTGATTCACTTTGAAATACACCTTTGGGGAAGAAGTAGCCCAGTAATCTTGGTGGTGCATCCTATAACTGTGCAATGTTGTAGTGTGATAAACTAGTTAGGGAGGAGTTCTATTCCCAGACATGGCAAGTGTGGATGCGTGTGTTTGTTTGTCTATGTAGAGAGCAATGCTTTTGAGGCCATTCACAGTCACAACAACTTCCTTTGGCCTTCTTTCACACGCCTGCTGATGTCATTCCCAGTGAGATACACCTCTGGGGAAGGTGTAGTCCAGTAATCTCCATGGTGAATCCTATAATAGCGTAATGCTGTAGTGTGATATAGTAGTTTGGTAGGGGTACTCTTCTCAGACATAGCAAGTGTGGATGCTTGTGTGTGTGTTTGTCTGTGTAGCGAGCAATGCTTTTGAGGCCACTCACAGTCGCTACAACCTCCATTGCCCTTCGTTGGCAAGCCTGATGATGTCATTCCCAGTGAAATAAACCTTTGCAGAAATAGTAGCCCAGTCATCTCTGTGGTGCATTTTATAGCTGTGTAATGCTGTAGTGTGATAAACTAGTTAGGTAGGAGTTCTAATTCCAGACATGGCAACTGTGTGTGTGTGTGTGTGTGTGTGTGTGTGTGTGTGTGTGTGTGTGTGTGTGTGTGTGTGTGTGTGTGTGTGTGTGTGTGTGTGTGTGTGTGTGTGTGTGTGTGTGTATGTGTGTGTGTGTTTCCGTGCACATGTCATTCGTATCCTGTATGAAGGTGGCTGTGAGTGTGTAACAACTTGACTCATTCTGAAGCGTGTTTTGCAAATTTTGTATATGGTGGGCCTATTATATGTCACAATGTCCACCTTACAAGGATAACAGATGCCAAATAGCAGAGAGGCTGGGGTGCCAATCCATACCCCTACATGTGACATCAAGGCCTGGCAAAGTAAGCAACCCTTGTATTACCCAGAGAACATTCTCAACCCATGTCTCATACACAAACACATTTGCCTAAGCAACAACCTCTATGTTGGTAGAACCCTGCATATTGCCTACAGATAGTCATGATGGTATGATTGCAGTGGACTACAGAGGGCACTGCAATAGGCACATAATTGCAGACAGTTCACCTTCACTATGTTCCCTACTGGATGCCTGCAACAACTTTGGTGCCATCAAATGTGACTCACAAAGGACAGACCATTCCTTAAACACATGCCCAGTATGGACAGATGCCACTGACACCAGGGAATACCTGTATCATGCTATCAATGTAGGTGCAGGGTCAACCTGGTGTCCATTACCAGTGCATGCCACATGAGGCCAGGACTGGCACATCTGATGATAACAATCTGGGACATAACATGGGCCAGACACCCCAGGTGCAGTTCTACATGTCACTGAACATGCATGTGGGACGTGTGCACATCCCAAACACCATCCATGTCATGGACTACAGAACACATACATGGAAAACATTGCATAGCACTGGCCACACACAATAGTACCACAGGTGACTGGATGTTGAATACAATACCCACCTGTGAGGGCCAATCCAGACAATACATCCCTGAGCCACACTGCAGACCATGGTCATGTGGCCTGATGCCAAGGTATACCCTTCACCTTGCCATGTATAGTCTTCTGGCACAGTCAACCACTCCACACCCATGAAGCAATGCACCCATGCATGTCAGTACTGGCACCCTGTGTCTGTGTGTGTGTGGAGTATGATGCTTTTGACCAGATTCACACTCAGTACAACTCCCATTGGCCTACAGAGGCATGCTGCCTGATTTCAGACACTTTCACATACCCTTTGCCCATATAACATCTGGATAAACCTGTGGTGCATGTGATACTTGCGCATTACTGTACTGTGGCAAACTAGCTAGTTAGGAATCCTATTCCTGATCCTGCCAAGTGTGTCAATGTGTGTGAGTCCCTGACAGAGTGTGGCTGTGTTGATGTTGACACCTGTTCATGTGGACAGGCATGTGTACTACAACTACCTTATTCCTGCTATATCACTGTTGCAGATGTCACGCATCATCAGATATACCTTTGGACAGCTCAACAACATGTAAGCTATATGGCGCATGCAATAACTGCATAGACATGTAATAGCAATACATAGTCTGTTAGGGGTTTGAAACCCTGTACTGGCAGGTGTCTGACATAAACATGCTTTGGTTTTACTCTCCCACCCCCTCCCTGACTTACTTTGTCTCTGTCTGTCTCTCTCACTCCCTCTCTGGTGGATGTGAAGAGGTACACCTGCTTTTCTTAGGCAGCAGCTTGTGTTTTGTAAGTGATGCCCATGATAAGCTGATGGCCTCTGCACAAATTGCAGTCCCCCTCTAGCTGATTGCATGTGGAACAGTTCTGGTAATATTCCCATAGCCAATTACATGAAAACACACTCCAATATCCAGTAACATCATGTTGGTGTTGGGCCTTCTCATTCACTGTGAGCAGGACCTACATTTGGTATTTGGCAAACCACATCACAGATGGTATTGGGATTTACCTCTAACAACACACACTGTGGAAACAGGCCAACAGACAGGAGGGGGATTTGCCAGACATGACTACAGAATGTAAGTGTTGCTCTTCTGCATTTAGAGTAATGTTGGTTTAACAGAGTGTGTATGGATATGGCTGGTCTACATGATTTAGTAACTGTCATGACAGTGTTATGTGTTTGAGGAAACTCCCATCTGTAAGGTTATCTGCAGACTGGGAAGTGTGTGGAGCCTTTTGTTTCTTGTGTTACTCACAGAGCACCTATCTGAGAACTGCAGACACATAGTGTAAGGATTGCAGTCAGTACATGGTGACACCTATCAGAATTACTGACTTGATATCCCTCATAGGATATATGTCACAACAAACCCTGGTAGGACAGTAAATGTATGAGGTTATCACAGCAACATGCCAATATTGGGCAAGTGTTTATAGCTCCAGCCACAAGTCTGTCAACCTTTGTACATATGTCATGCAGTAAGAGGTGCATATGTTCTGTACACCATTATTTATTGACATCATACCTGACAACAAGCCAGTCAGATACCAGACTGCTAGACATGTTATGTATAGTAGGGGTTGTTCCTGAAGACATAACTTGAGCATTCTGCATTGTGTGTACAGTACTGGGGTCTGTGTACTTACGGTGATTGTCGACAGTATGTGTATTGTGCATACGTACCTTTGGCTGTACACAGACATTGGTAGATGCCATAGTTCTTGGTCCTGTTCTATCTGATGTTACACGCTGCTCCAGTGTATGGTACCCTATTGGTGCACATGTCTGTAGGGCCAGATACACAAGTGTCCCGTACCATAGGCAGGCATTGGACCACACTGTGTCATGAACCAGTGTATGTAGGGTTAGTGTGTGAGTGGCACATATGAGGATGGTGTTCATCAGACAGTCCATATAGTGTCATATTAAGCTTGCATGCCATATGTGGCTGTGGCTATGTTCACATTGGTTGTGGGTATGCACTTTCTCACAGATGTCTGTTACTCTGTGCAGTGACATGCGTGTAGAGCCTGCTATAATTGCAGGTTCATGTGTATTCCCCCATACAAAATGTAGTCCAGTGTTGTGGCAGTCTGCCTGTAGTTTGCACAGTGCTGTGTGACATGCTTAGCAGCCTAGTGTAGTTACCCAGTGTACTGTTATGTCCAGTTATTTGCAAGACATACTGCTGCCAGGCCTCCATAACTGCTGTGTATTTCTGACAAAGCAGTGGGATCCTGTACAGATGTATGTCACTAACTACTGGGTAGTATGTGACCTCTGCACCACAAGGTAATATGTGTCAGGACAGACCGACGTATGTGAATGCATAAACTGTGTGGGCATATGTAGTCCAATATTTACGTGATATACCCATGCACATGGCTATTAACATCCACATTGTGAGGCATGGTCCACGTCTCACATGAAGAGGATTTGTGTACACCTCTGGACTGACTAGAGAGTGCCAGACTGCCCTCATATCTTGGTCATATCTCTGCTGTAGTACACAGGATCATTACTGTCTTAGCAGTGGATCTTTACTATAATGTCCTTTGAATGTCTGTCAGTAGCAATTGGCACACATGTCAAAAGCATATGTGACCTCCCACACACAACATGTCTGTTAGGACAATCCCTGTTACAGTAGCAACAGTCGACATATATACCTGCAATACATACATGACATCCCCTTGCACTAAGAGGTTGGGACTATTGGTGCTGAGGTAGGACTACACTACATGTTCTGGACATATGGTATACATAAATATATATACATATACATATCTACATACATATATGGATATATATATATATATATATATATATATATATATATACATATAAACACTCAAATATATACATATACACAGCAATATATGTCTACACATATACAGATATATAGATACATATGCACATATAGTTAATGGATATCTACATATATATAACGACATATATAGGTATATCTGAATAGATATGTTGCACATATAGATATCTACATATATATCAACATACATAGGTATATCTGTAGACATATGATGTGCATACACATATATATATATATATGTATATATATATATATATATATATATATATATATATATATATATATATATATATATATATATATATATATATATATATATATATATATATGTATATATAGGTCCCCTTCATTAGATCGAACATATAACAAGTTAGAACCTCATATGTCCAAGACCATATGCTCGAACTTGTAAATGTTCGATCGGACTGAATGGAGATCTCTGTACAGTGAGGAATGGGAAGAGTTCCCTTTTCCACAATGTAGTGCGATCTCGGAATTGGTATATTTAAGTAAGGGGGGTGTGGGGGGTGCAGAGGGCAGAGCCCCCCTGCTACAGATGTTTAATTTTGTTTTTTGTTGTTTTTTCTTTTTTTACTTCAATGTTTGAACAATTACAAGTTCGAACATATGGTCTCGGCCATATGTGGTTCAAACTTGTAATATGTTCGATCTTCTGAAGTAGAGCCATATATATATATATATATATATATATATATATATATATATATATATATATATACATCCATATATACACACACACAGATATATATATATATATATATATATATATATATATATATATATATATATATATACAAAGAGATCTACAAATGGCCATATATATGATGCACTATACAGATGTGTTGACAAATGTGTATGAATATACATGTGTATGTACATGTAGACATATATCAGCATATGTATATATATATATATATATATATATATATATATATATATATGTGTATATATATATATATCCATATTCCTGTCATGTGTAAACATCACGGTTGTGTATATCTTCCCAGATGTAGCTCACTGTATGTATCTGATATGTGTAAATTTAGATATAACAACATATGTGATGCAACAGTAATATCAATAATAAGTACTACACAATTGTGGAAGTCAAAGCAATTGTTCAATACTATTCAATATGTGTAGTGACAGATATATTTGAAAAACAACAGCTGTCTTCACAGCAGTCATTGAGTAGTCGTTAACTGTTATGACTATAGTGTACAGGGTCCTGGGTTCAATACCTGTTTATTTTGTTGCTGGTGTTCACAACATAACAAAGGCTGCTGAATACAAAGTGGTTAAGGCAGTTTTGAGCAGCTTTAAGCACATTTGCATGGGTTTGCATGAAGCTAAGTGGTGCTAAGCTACGGTTAAACATACAGGCACTTACACCATGTAGGTTTTGCATACCAGTGCACAAATCTGCTTAGCTGTTACATTGCAGCAATGCTGAGACATCCCAGTCTGATAACATAGCAGGGTAATGTTATCTGTAATAAGTGTATGTAATGCCAAGTACAGTACATGCATCTATGTGCTGTCATTACAGTAGCAAGGGATGTGAGTGTCATGTCTGAGACACACAAGTATGTATGACCTGTGCAGCACTGTTATCCAAGTGAATGTGTTACATACAAGGGTAGTAACCCAGGTTACGTTCTGTCACGCTGGCATGTAGTGTATCATGGCCATACTACTGTTGACAGTGCTTTCCCAGGGAAGAGTAGAGTGCTAAACATAGTGCTGACAACAAGCAGACCTGCAGGCATAGCTGGACTCTTAGGCCTCACTGTCGTATTCCTGGTGTGTGAGCTGTGTCACAGTAGATATCCCCTACTGGATAATGATCCGACATGTGGAATGTAACTGTAGAGTGCCACCTGTACAGCACATGTCAGTGAGGGCTACCAACATGTTGTAATGGCGTACATATTGGTGTCAAATGTCTATCTGTTGGCACATTCGTCCTACTGCATAGCTACTTGCCAAGCTGATGTCTGTCAGTCCCTGTACAGATGTGCAGATGGCAGGTATCCATCTTGGATATGTACAGGTGACCTGTGCCTGACTGACACTGACATGTCAAATAGGAAACAACACCCTGTACGCCCCATTTGCCATGGGTACCTGCACTACACAACCACAGTCAACAGAACATGCTTGGGTACATACAAGTCAAATGGATCACCTCAGTGTCTATTTGCAGGAGGCACCCAGAGGATTGACTGATGCATGTCACTCTCACCCTGGGGGTCACCACATTGGTGTCTGTTGATAGATTGCCTGCTGGCACATGGCAGGTGGCATGATACTACTGTACACACATCCTCTACACAACCCATCTCTCCATGGACAATAGCCAGGTACATATATATTACCACCTGCAGCAATGCACCCCAATACTGACACATCTGTACGTGTACATCACTGAGGATAGCAGTGTCTGTGTGTTAGTACACCTGTAGTTGGGAATACTATGAGGGCCTTCACAACCACCACAACATCCATTGCCATAGTCAGATGTGGCTGCTGCTGTTTCAGACATCACATGTATCCTGTTATGCTCTGTTCCCTAATGGCTCACGATCCTTGCAGTACCAGCACAACAGTGTTGTACAAATGGAATGATAGGCATGGGATACCCACTGAGTTCTGTCAAGTGTGTGTATGTGTGCATGTCTGTATATCTGTAGGGTACAGCATTCCGAGGCCACATACTCCTATTGCAATATGCATTGCCACACAGTAGTATGGATGGTGTTGTTGCTGCCCATAGGTGATGCATGACAATGCAGCACCCTACTATGCCTGTGGCATGTGCATTAGCTGCATATCCCTGTAGTACCACTGTTGGGATATACGATGGGTTGTATCGCAGCCGTGGGAAATGTGTGATGGTGGGTTGGGAGGGTGGCCTAATGGTTAAGGTGTTTACCTTACAAACACAAGGTGCAGGGTTTGAGTCTCACAAGGGATAATTGGCTAGGCTTAAAATGTCTCGCAAGGGCAGTTAGCTTAGTACTAGCCTATGAACCTATGAACCTATGTCAGAGTGTCATCATGGCTTCCAATGAGTGCAATATCCACTGTGGGATGTGGGTGCTGTGAACACTTTCATTGCACCATGGTACACCTATATGTCCCATGTACCACTTTATGGTGACCACTAACACCATCAACTTTACAGGTAAATGATACCACAATCTATCCCAATTATGCATGTGCTGTGTGCAGCTAACCTGTAACTCATTGGAAACATGGGCAAGTTAGTTAGCACCGATAGGCCCAGGTCTCTCGGATGTGTATCTGCCTGCTATTTGTCTGTTAATGTGTATATGATGGTATGTCACACTATGTATTGTCCATATACAACCATTACATCCCCATTACCATACCGTACATGTGTGGGGATGTTCTGCATGTAACATGTAACCTGGAACACACCTAATCTGAAATGCTGTGTGGTGTGTGCAATGAAAGCTACACATTTCAGTAGCACTACATACCTAGGTAGGAGTCTAGTCCCAGTATTGCCAAGTAAGAGTGTGCATGAATGTGGATGGGTCTACATCAGGTTGCTGATTATACATGCCCCAGGGGGTCCACCTGTCCATGTTGCACAGGCAATAACTGTTATACAAATCTGTGACATGTGTTCAACTGTACCCCAGATATGTCACAGCCATGGTGTCACCACTGTGTCATGCCCCTTGTGGAATATGACTGCAGACCATCCTCCTGCTCAAACATATACACCTACGACACAAATGGATAACATTATGGAGACCACAATCACCCAGTGTTACTAACAGCTATAATGCATCTTTGCTGGACAGCTACACTACCTGACATGTATGCATTAAACATTACTCCTGACATGTTACACTGCAGTACATTGGTACACTGTAGTGCAGTCACTGTGTGCATCAGAACCATATTAGACTGTCCCTGCATCAATGTTATGGATGACAGGGATGTGGCACAGGTATCATCATATGCTCAGGGCGTGTTGTTGGATTTCCAGAGACCAAGGGTAGGCCATACGTTTGACAACATGTGTGTGGGTGAGGGGTGTAAATAGTTGAAATGGGCATTGTGATGTGGTGTGTGTAGGTATGGGGTTGCCCTAGATGTGTTTGTATAGTGTGCAGGTATGCATGCATACAGTTCTGGCATGTGGCTGCCCTATACACATGTTTGGACAACTGCAGACCATACCTGGCAGGGTGTGCAGTTCACAACCTCTGGGCAGACTGTGCCTGCCAGGGGTTCCAGGGGCACATCCAGGTATAGGCCTCAATGTGCTACTCTCCCCTGATGATGACAGATGTCCGCTGGAAACTGGTCTCTCCCAGGACTGGTCAGGGCCACATGCACATGGCCTGCTTTGTTGTGGTGTGGACAGCACCCTTCTTGCAATGCTGGGGCTGGTACTGCCACTACAGGAGCACCTTGGTGTCCTAGCATGTCCACGTTGACCGCCAACTGTTGGTGTTGCTGGCCTACATCCATGAGGCCATCGCCACACTCCCACCACATGTTCAAGCACGGACAAACCATGGTCGATGAGGTCCAACATCTCACCAAACCATCTATCCATGACCTCGGTATGAGCACGGAGGGCACCAGACAGTTCATGGAAGCTGTCACTTGCAGATGTGACAGCAGCCCTCTGCAACCTGAGGCCCTGTCTGGCGTACAGTTCCATACATGTCTGTACCCAATGACAGTCTAAAACATGCACCTGGTGGTACCAGTTGTGGCGATTCTGCCAGGGGCATGATGACCAGCAGCCCTACCATGAGCACCTTTGTACATCTGCCTATGTGGTGCCTGCCAGACATCTGGCTATGCCTGCTGTGTCCAGACACAATAGGCATGGATACCACACTTGCCACCAACCGCGAACTGTCCCTTTGCTATGGCCACTGGTGATGGGGTATGTATAGGCACTGAAACTGTGTGTGGGATTGGTGGCTAAGATGGGGATGTCAAATGATGATGCAGTTCCGGCCCCTAACAACCCCACCTATGCCTCAACAGTACTATCATCATCTTCGGTGTCTGTATGGACACCAACATCAGATTGCATGCTGGAGGGACTCTGACCCACCTCGCCACCTGTGGGGGGAAAACAAGAAATGCACTTTAAGACCTGTACAGCATTGCCTAACAGTACACACACACACACACACACACACACACACACACACACACACACACACACACACACACACACACACACATTCCACCTTAATACCTACCTGTCCCTGATTTTACAGACAGCCCAACATTTATTCACATAAGTTCCCCATCCTGCATCACACTTGGTAACATACACTCATTAATACCACACATTAACATATCATTCCTCTAAATGCCTAGACAAGTGATCACAAGACAACACCTGTTACTCCATTAGCTCCTTGACCTGAGTGGAGTAGGTTTTACATGACATCACTGCTGTCATTCAGTGTACATCCTGTGTATGTCCAGACATCATGACCATGGCCCCTATATATTAGGGGCTACTATGTTTACTCCATAATGTCACAAACTGGAGTGTCATGTGTATGTATTGCTCAGTATATACCAGACCTTCTGCTCAATCAACCTATCATGTGACAACTGTAATATATGGATACACTCCCTGGTGTTGTCTAGTAAGTCTCAAATGCATCTGCAGTGCTGCATACGTGAGTTGTCATTCACCTCTTTGCTGATTGCAATATTAAGGGTAAACCTGGTGTCTACCTTCCCTCCCAATGCATGTTCCATGCTACATACCTTATTATACTATCAGCCGTCCAGTGATTATATATCAGACAAGTATGCCTGGTCTCCCATGTGTCAGTTCATGTCCATGTACTACACAATCCCAAAGGGAAGTACTGCCATATGAACACCCCCACAGTCACACATGTGTATACATGGACACCCACACAAACATGCACACATGCACACACACACATCCTACATGCATCACCACTCCATCAGATTGCACGTACAAAGTAACCCCCCGCACACAAACACACACACACACACACACACACACACACACACACACACACACACACACACACACATGGACAGATTTATAAATGTAATCCTTATACAAGTGAGGTTGCACAAAGATAGAACACACAAGCCTCCCATTACCCATCTGTCAGCATGCATAACATATGGTACTCAACAGCATACAGTGCTGTTATAGTCAATCCATGCTAGCAACAGTATACATGTGTGTGATGCATGGACTGTGTTAGTAGGTGATGCCCCTTCCCCTGGAAAACACTACACCCATGTACACAGTATTGCTGTGCACCTGTTTGGCACCCTGCCATGTACTGTGCACCAAACCTCACATGTGTACAACCCATTGCTGAATGTGTAGTACTGTGCCAGTTATGTCTGTTCTAATTCTCACAGCCACTATGTTTTTCAGCAAACATACCTGGGATGATATGTGGACAGATGTCATTTGTAAATGCCTGATGTCTGGTTTACAGATCTCAACATCAGCGGTACATGTATGACCAATCCAATACTATTACACTGACAACCATCAGACCATACCATGGCTTTGGGGAGTGTACACACTCTTATTGATTTGATGCACTCTTCCTTGATCTGCCATGGGACCCCATCACCGCATACATTAAAAGTACATGAGCCTGATATGTGACATATGTCCTGTACACTCAAATGCAGTGTTTACGAAATGTCTTAGGTGTGCAGATGCTGACCGCAATGCATACACTCCGTGGGTACATATGTGTGCATGCCCTTATGATGGTTTATTGCACCTATTGTTATGTATACTACAGCAGTCACTATTCCTGGCAGGGGTATACTAGCATGGGCCATCTGCATTTGTCAGTGTATGGTCAGTCTGCCCTACATGTGTCCCCCAACTCTGCATGATTGCAAGGTCTACTCATGTGCACATCCCTTGGTGTTCACACACTGCCATCAGTATTGCTGTGGGGGTAGGGTTACATCTGACACAGTTCCTGAACCTGACTGTGTGCAGATACAGCCATTCTTAGCATCCTTAGGATGCCTACTGCAGTGCACTGGTGTGTCATGCTGACATACCCTCCCCACATTCCACCTTTTAGAAGATGCTTGACAAGTACGGCCTACAGATGTATGTCAGTTTGCAGTGTCCCATACATTGAACACCACATGTTACAGCCTAGTCCCAGCTAATAGTGTGGACCACAGTAATATGTTATGCCATAGTGTAGATCTGTAACATTTCCATTGTAATACTCATATATACACTGTTGTTGCAATGTATAAGGGTGACGTTTCACACAAGTCCCTACTATAGGCCACGTGTCCCAACATTATGTTCATCCCTGTGGACACATTTTGCAATGACAGGATGATAGTTATCTTGCAGGTGTCTGACATAACCTTCCAATACCCCATCATGATCACCACTGTGATGCTGTGCATTTAACAGGAACAATACGTGAACATGTATGGCATGCATTATGGGCAGATGTGTTAGATGTGTGCATGATATATACCATAGTCATTACATGCCCAGTATATTGGCAAGCATCAACATAAACCATACTCACCAGCTACAGGCTGCTGCCTTGGCGGTATACCAGAGGGACCTATGTTAGAGTGTAAGAGATGCTATGTCAGTGGCCACAGCTCTGGCATTGCTACAGGGTGGATGCAGCATTACAGTACATAAAAAGTACAAGTCCACAATCCTACCACTTATGCAAATCTGTTTATTACAACTATGCAGCAACAAACTATATATATACCGGTCTGTGGGGTGACTGCACGGCTTTAATAAAGCTCTCCTTCAAAGACGGCTGTGGATACTTATTTTGTGGATTTATCTTTTGTGCTGGACTTTTTTTGGTATGTTATCTATATGCTTCAGTTCCGGGCACTTTTTGGACACGAGCACGGAAGTTTTTGGTGCGGGTGAAATACTTTTTGTTGTTCCAGTGCTGTGTCGAGTATAAGAGAGTCGTCAGAACAGTTTGGCGCATATACAGCTTATGGTTTTTGAAGGGAATTTACAGTCGACCTATGATGGCAGTTCATCAAGATTTACAAGCTTATTTGGAGCATTTAACTAGTGATAAAGATGATTTTTCTGTTTTTTCTGTTGAGGGATCCATTGCAACAGAACCGCGATCCCTCAATACAGGAAATATGGACATTAAGCAACATTTTCGGAAGTTGGGTGACCTGACGAAAAAGGTACGTGCAGTAGTGTGGCATAATAAGCTATTAAGGGCTTATGTTGAAGCTAAAATTGTGCCTAGGGGCCTAAGGGTACAGTTGGAACCAGGTCTTGGCAAAGATGATGTGACATTTATAACAAAATGGCGTGAAACACAATTGACTGCTTCAAATATGTTCATGGGTCTATTGATGGAGTATTATGACAACCAGTTGTTGACGCTTAGTAAACAGCTAAATGAAAGTCAACAATGCACTTTAAAATACAAAGATAAGCCTGACTATGAAAATGTTTATACACAGTTTATGCTTGAGATGGACAAATATGAACAGGAACTGAGGGCTAGAAAGCTGAAAAAGTACAAGAGAGATGTGGATGACTTTAAAAATAACAAAATTTTTTCGTGGAAGCATGAAAGAAGAGGTGTGCATTTTGATGTGAATAAACAGTCACGTCCGAAACGTAAACGAGTCAGGTCCATACTCCGACAGCCAACAGCTAGTACATCTGATGGCTCATCTGTTTATTCAAATACAGATACTGAACCAGAATATGAAACCATAGGTGGATTATCTCCTGAAGTTCCTGTTTCTAAGCGGATAAAACCCCCTTTAGGAGAGGGGGTCGCAAACACAAGAAACACAGCAAGTTAACAAATTTACACAAGGATACAGGCCCCACAGACCCGGTTTTTCCATCATCATTGACTGTAGATGCAAACAATGATGTTAATAATTTGATAGTTAATTTGACTGAGCATACATTTACTCCTAGTCAAATAAAACTATTACAAAAGGGTCTTAATTATGTGCCTTCTTTTTATTTATCACATTTAGATGTGGTTAATGATGTGAAAGAATTTAGCAGAATGTTGAATGTTAAATGTTTTTTTGCCAATCAAGAGGCAACAATGACCAGTGTACAACAAGATGTTTTCAAGTTTCATAAGTCTAAGTTTGTTCCTATTTATAATAATAATGTTCGGATTTTCGAACAGATGGTATTGAAAGAAATACAAAATAAAAAAATGGAAATCTTTAAGCATTTTGGTCATAATCTAACTTTAGAAGAACATGAAGCATTAATTCAACTGTCTCAAAATTCAAATCTTGTTATAACTTCAGCAGACAAGGGGGGAGCAATAGTTATTTGGGATAAAACCCAATATAATAGGGAAGCTCATAGACAACTGAGTGATTCTGATTACTATTGCCCCCTGATGACAGATCCCACTACTGAATTTAAGATTGTTATTGACAATTTCTTGTCCAGAGCTATACAACAACAAGTTATTAATACTCAATTGGCTACACAACTTAGGGTAGATAATCCCCAGGCTCAATATTTTTATTTAAACCCTAAAATACATAAAAATTTGCAAAGCCCTCCAGGTAGACCCATAGTGTCAGGCAGAGGTTCTATTATTGAACCTTTATCTGAATACTTGGAGACAAAATTAAGGCCATTACTGACCTCAATACCAGCTAGAATTAGGGATTCCAAACAATTTTTACAGCTCATGAATGATTTACAAATATCCAATAGTAGTTTTTTAGGTACGCTAGATGTGCAGTCCCTGTACACTAGTATTCCTCACCAAGGAGGTGTGGAGGCGGTTGACTACTGGATGCGTAAATCTGGAATCTATTCAAGAAGAGAAATACAATTCTTGCTATCTATGTTGAGGATAGTTTTAGAGCATAATGCATTTAAATATAATGAACAATGGTATCTACAAGTTAAAGGTACAGCCATGGGAGCTACATTCGCTCCTTTATATGCTGACCTGTTTATGGGCTACCTCGAGGAGCTTTGCATATATAATGATGATTTTCCCTTTAAACACAAATTAACTATGTGGCGCAGGTTTTTGGATGATTGTTGGGTTATATGGGATGGCACCACAACAGAATGGAAAGAATTTTGTAACTATTTGAATTCAAATATATATAATATTACATTCATTGGTAAAGTGGATTTGTTTACGATAGATTTTCTTGACGTAAACATAACTAAGGCAATTGATGGCACAATAGTTACAGAAATTTATAGGAAGCCTTTTTCAAAAAATTCCATTTTACATGCTAACAGCTGCCATCCTTCCCACATCATTAAAAATATACCTAAGGCACAATTTCATAGGGTTAAAACCATATGTTCAGCAGAACATACATATAGTTTTTTTGCAAAAGATATGGAAAATAGATTTAAAGCTAGGGGGTATAATACAGCCACAATAAATGTAGCAAAACAACAAATTAATAGCCTGAACAGAGATTCTTTGTTGCAAAATAAATCAGAGGGGAAATTTAACCAGGGTTCAACTATTAGATTTGTGACAACATATGCTAGTAATATCCATTTGATTAAACAAATTATAGAAAAATACTGGTCTATACTACATAATGATCCTTATTTGACTAACATAATAGGAGATCATTGTGCATATTCATACAAAAAAGGTAAGACAATAGGACAACATTTTTCTGGCTATAAAAGACACATCAATGTAGTTAAAAATACTAGTATCATCTCTAAAGGTAGCACATATTGTGGGAATTGTACTTATTGTAAGCTTATGTCCAAGTCATCCTCTTTTACTTCTATCAATACAAGCAAAGTTTATGATATATTAAGTCTCATTACATGTAATACACCTTGGGTTGTATATATGGTGATATGCAGATGCGGAGCATTTTACGTAGGCCAGACATCTTGCATGCTCAAATTAAGAATAGCAACACATGTTAGTGATATAAAGTGTAAGAGGGTTAGGAGTGCATTGTATAAACACACCTTGGAACATACAACGGCACACTTTATATTTGTGGGTATTGATAGGGTAGTTGATACAAGCAAGGGGGATAGGGCAAAACATAATATATTAGATCAAAAAGAAAGAAGATGGATTGTTAATTTGGGTGCCATGCATAAACCAGGTCTTAATGACCATTGGTAATTAAGTATATATTAAATATTGAATATAAGTTTAGGGATCAAGAATGGTTTTTTGTTTAGGTATGTGTATAAATTTATGCATATATCTAAAATGTAAGTTGCACATTTTATGTAAAATGACAGTGATTATTATTATATATGGAATGTAAATATTGAAATTTATAAACATATTATCGGCAGAAAAACATTTGATTTAGATACAAGATAGCATGTACAACCTTACAATTTATTAATGGGGTAAGGGTTACTTTAATAGCAGCATGTTGGTTTTGTATTTAAATAAGTAACTGAACGTCTGTCGTCACACACTGATGACGCTTTGGTGAAAGCGAAACCGGTCTGTGGGGTGACTGCACGGCTTTAATAAAGCTCTCCTTCAAAGACGGCTGTGGATACTTATTTTGTGGATTTATCTTTTGTGCTGGACTTTTTTTGGTATGTTATATATATATATATATATATATATATATATATATATATATATATATATATATATATATATATATATATATATATATATGTATATATAAAACATGTTAGTTATGCATGATCTACCTGTACAGATGCAGATGCATATGCAACAGTGGTCTACTGATATGCACTGTGGCTTTACCTGCATGCTCCTCAGCCAGTGTGTGGGTAGCACCCACCTCCACAATGGTCTCTGCCAGTTGTTGGGTTTGCAGGTAGGCAAGTGCCACAAGACTGATGAGGAGCTCCTCAACACGTGTCAGGGAGGATGGATGACATGAACCCCCTGTTGCGATGGACTACAGCAGCACACCAACAGGCATTGTGCAGCAGGTCAGAACAATGATGCCGGACCTGCTCATAACTGCAGTTATACAGGCCAACATCATTGACCCTGTGCACTAGATCATTCCACAGGGTGGTCCACTCCTGCTGTTCATGGGCGGCCCTGCCAAACAGGACAGGATAGTGCTGGATAAGGTAGTTAAATACATCCTCATTTTCTGCCACTGAATATGCGGGTAGACGGCCATGGGACATCCTGCCTGAAAGACATAAAGATGGAAACAGGTCTGAGAAACTCCTACAGCAATGTTACCATAGTTTTTAACACACATCTCTGTCAGACCCCACCATATCAGTGTCAACAAACTGTTCACACAACTCAATAGGTACGGCTGCAGCTTACCTACCAGTGGGACATATATTGTATTGTACCACACTTTGTGCTATGTGTTTGTAGCATTGTTCCCTGTGTGGACACTATCATTGATGGCCTGTTACGGACTATTTTACTTGCATCTCATTGTGAGGGCCGCTATGTTTCCATATATGCATGTGGTATGCTTGCTATGTGATTGCTGCACATCTGTCATTCTGTGTTATTGGGGATATCTATGCATGCTGTTGGACATTTTCCGGGTTTGTGTATACTATTACTACCCACATATGTTCTATAACAGTGACACAATAGCATGTTTAGGGAATAGCTGCCAGCAGAACCTCCTTTCCTACCTCATCTGGCCATGTTAACAGGCCACATCACATGTGGGACCCACCCTGGGCTTCCTCATCTACTGGTCCAGCACTACCTTCAGGTGGAACCACCTCAGGGGATGTTGTACCCCCCGGGGGCACACACAGACATGATCATGAGACCCCAGGTCAGGTCCAGGGTCTGTTCCATAGGGGGCTCCACAGACACTTGTGAGATGTGCTACAGCACCTTGAGGCACCCAGTACATATTCACAGGGTCCACATGCGTCTCCTGCTCAGCCTCAGGGCCATAGACTGCTGTTGTCAGTAGCAATAGGTGGGAGCCTTGTTCCCATTATTTCCATATGGGGACCAATGGGGCTTCCACATCATAGGTTCATAGGTTCATAGGTTGGTACTAGACTATCAGCCCTAGGGCCTATACAAGCCTAGCCATAACAATTCCCTGGCTATTTCTTCCTACACTATTTAATTCCCTGGACTCCTGTCTAGCAGGGCGATTGACGTGATCTCCGGGGTGAATTTCCTTTCTCCCATCCAATCGTCAAGGTTCCTTTTGAAGAGGGCCAAAGAGGCACTCTGCTTGCCATGTATGGGCAATCTATTCCAAAGTCTGGGAAGTCTCTGGGTCAGGAACCTATCCCTCCAGCATGTTTTGTTTATTGTGATGAAAAGGTTTAGATCCCTGGAACGTGTGGCTCTGAGGGATTGGGATTTCTTTAAGTGTAGCATGTTCAACAGCTCTGGGTTTGACATGGCCTTGTATGTTAAGCAGAGATTGCCTCTGAGTAGACGATATGCAACAGAGTATAGCTGGAGTTTTTTAAGGTGGTCAGCGTAGGGCATCTGCTTTAGGCCTATGATTCTTTTAGTGAGGTATTTCTGTGGCCTTTCCAGTTGTTGCAGATGTATTGAGAGGTACATACCAAATGGGGCGTTGTATTCTATAATGGGTGTAATGAGTGATGAGTACAGTGGGATAATGACCTCCTTTTTTCTGGATGAAAAGCCCTTAGTAATGAGGTGTGCCACATAGAAGAATTTCCTGACTGTTGTGGCAATGTAGTTATTGAAGGTGAGACCACTATCCACCTGTGTCCCTAAGTCTCTTATCACACTTTTGGTGTTTAATGTACTGCCACCTATATGGTAATTCACGGGTACATGTTTTTTCCCAAAGGGGGTAACTATACATTTCTTGGCATTGAGCTTGAGCCCATGGCTCTGGCACCAAGCATCTGTTTCTGTAAGGCCCTTTTGTAGAGTATCCACATCATTTGAGGATTCAATAATGGCTCCCAGTTTGCAGTCATCTGCGAACTTTGTTAGCCAGAGTCCCTTAGTGTTGGCCTGTACTTCAGAAAAGTAGATGTCAAACAAGAGCGGTCCCAGGACTGAACCCTGAGGTACTCCACTTGTCACTTGTCTGGAGCTGGATTTGGAGTCGGCTACTTTTACAGTGTGGGTTCTATCAGTAAGCCAGTTAGCAACCCATTGGGTGATGTAGGGATTACTGTCCAGTTTAGTAAGTTTATCTATGATTCCAGAGTGAGGGATGGTGTCAAAGGTCTTGGCAAGGTCTAGATAGGCTGTGTGGACCACCTTACCATTGTCCATGGCTCTGGAGACTGATTCAAAGATGTCAATGAGGTTCAGAAGACAAGATCTGCCCTTCACAAACCCAAACTGGGTGGGGTCCAGTGTTTGAAGGTTGCCAATAACTTTGTTTATAAGTTCCATGATAATACGCTCCATGGCCTTGCAGATAAGGCTTGTCAGACTGATGGGACAGTAGTTTCCGGGATCCAAGGTGGATCCCCCCTTGTGGAGTAGGATAACTGTAGATCTGTGCCACTCAGTGGGCATGAAACCTGATGTGAGGCTATGATTAAACATGACACTTAGGTGAGGTGCCAGTTCATATTGTAGTTCATGTAGTACACAGCCCAGGATGTCATCTGGTCCCATGGATGCTGTATTCTTTGCTTTGGAGACTGTGTTTTTTACCTGTGTGGTCGTTATTACCAGAATTTGGCAATCTTCCAGTATTGAGATGGGCCATTTAGGGGGTGAGAGGGGGGTGAAGTTGGCACTGAATCGGTCTGCCAGGATATTGGAAATATCCTTGGGATCAGTATATTTAATGCCATTCTGTTTTAGCTCACAGCAGATCTGAGCATTGCTTTTTAGATTCTTGACATAGTTATAGAATGCCTTGTGGTTATCTTTGGAATCTTTGGCAATTACATTTTCGTAACTAGCTTTGGAGGATTTTATGAGGGATCTCAGTTTCTTACTGAGGCTGGTAAGGGAGTTTTTTGCATCCTGGGATTTTCCTTTTTTTGCAACAGTTTCTTCCTTTTGTTGTAAAGTTTGTTTATGGCAGGGGACCACCAGACTGGCTTCCTTTTTTTGGATGAGACCATCTTGGTTCTATTTGGGATGGCACGATTCATGCATGAGTAGATGTGCTAGTACAGTGCCTTAGTGTAGGATTCAGCAGTTGAAATTTCAGTTCCCATCTGCATGGGTGTCAGGACGTTTGTCACTTCTGACTTGAGTAGCATGAAGTTGGCTTTGGAGAAGTCTTTTATGGAGGTTTCCTTATTGGGGGGTGGGGGTGGGATGTGGATGTCAAGGGTGATTAGCTTATGGTCAGACCTGACTAACGAGGGGGTGACCATAGGTATGGAGCATCGATTTCCCATGTTGGTAATGACCAGGTCTAGGATATTGGAGCCCCTGGTGGGACTATGCATTAGTTGATCCAGGGCGCTGGAATTTATGAATTCCAAGAACCGTTGGGCAAAGGTGTTGGTACATGAGTAGTGTTTCCAGTTAATGGCAGGATATTTAAAAATCACCCAGTATTAGGGTGTTTGGTTCTATCTTAATATTTTCCAGTATGTTTAGAAAGGTGTAGTGAGAATCTTGGGGTATGGTGGGGGATCTGTAGCAAGCTGCAATTTGGATTGCAGTCTTAACTAGTGTTAGTTGCACCTGGAGAATTTCAGATGCATTATGTTGGGCAACTAGCCTGGTGGTGTGAATATCCTTGGTGAATATTGACACTCCTCCACCTTTAGTGTTTCTGTCCTGGTTTGGTGGCCGAAAGTGTGGTAAGAGTTGTAGCCTGGTATTGCAGGGGTGCTCTCTGGAGCCTTGAACCAGGTCTCAGTAACTGCACAGATATCGATGTTCTCCATTTTTAGGAGTGCCTCGAGAGAGTGCATTTTGAGGTTTAGACTTCTAAACCACACACGCAGACCACACACACCATCCAGGGTGTTTACCCACTACATGTGTCATATACCATCCCTGTAGGATGTCCTCTATATCTACCAACCCAAACCACCTCCACAAATATACCTGCCATCCTTCCCCATATTCCCATTCCCTACTTCACAGACAAGGAAAATCTGGTCCCAACAAGGGGTTCACATGTGGCATACTCGTCCATGTGGCACACACTTACAGCTGTATATACATCTGTGTGCATTGCTATGTGTGCTGTTCCCTCACACATAGCATGCAGCATTGTGGTGGTAATATAGGGGACATGTGTTTACATACATATATCTGTCTGTGTTGTATATATGTAGACATATGTATATATATATATATATATATATATATATATATATATATATATATATATATATATATGTGTGTGTGTGTGTGTGTGTGTGTGTGTGTGTGTGTGTGTGTAGATATATATTATGTTGTGTATATGTGTTTATATAAATATATTTATATATATATATATATATATATATATATATATATATATATATATATATGTCTACATAATGGTATCTGTATATCTGTACATATACATTTAGATACACACACACACACACACACACACACACACACATATATATATATATATATATATATATATATATGGTTCTACCTGACTTCGTCGACAGCGCAGAAGACCGACAGCGGGTGAGCTCCAGAAGATCAGCGAAGAAGACCGGCCGAATCGCGAGTGGCAGAACATCGACAATGCAGAAGACCGACGACGGATGACAACACCAACGCCGAGGATGCCGACATGGGGAAAGGCTGTGTGAGTATGCGGTGACGGACGTTAGGGTGCGAGGCAGGTAAGTGTGAGATTGACGGTCTGTGGGGATAGGGTGGGTTAAGTGAGTTAGGGTTAGGGCGATAGGGTGGGTTAAGTGAGTTAGGGTTAGGCGATAGGGGTGGGTTAAGTGAGCTAGGGTAAGGTAGCGTTAGGGTGGGTTAAGTGAGTTAGGGTTAGGGAGCGATAGGGGCGGGTTAAGTGAGTTAGGGTTAGGGAGCGGGTAGGTAAGTGTGCGATAGTGACGGACCTTAGGGTTAGGGTAAGGTTTAGTGTGGGCTTGTAAGGATTTTGGTGTGCTTGTGTTGTGTGTGTGGTTTGTGGAATGGGGATGTGTTTTGTTTTTAATAATTGTTATTGTGGTGTGTGCAGTGTATGGGGTTTCGTGTTTGTGTACCGTCGGTTATTTCGTTGTCGGTTATGTGTGGTTTCGTGTTTATGGACTGTCGAATATGTGGTGTCGGTGATGTGGTTGTCGGTGTTGTGTGGTTTCGGCTATGTCAGGTAGAACCATATATATATATATATATATATATGTATATATACACACATATACATACCTATATATGGGGCACATTCAGACATCAGGTCCAAAATCTCTAACTCTCCTTCCTGCACAGCTGCACCATTCTGCCTCCTTGCTACAACACAGGCAGGTGCCACATATGGACAAAGTATAACATTAGGGGGACCTATGGCATTTCAGCATGCTACAATACATGTTAACCTGAGTGCCCTGCAAGTGGTGGGCTCTGGAACCCATATGTCCATTATTATGGCATTACTTCCACCACCAGCTATTGGCCACAGTAATATACATCATTTCCATTATACAACACACACTATATTGGCTTACATCTTGTCAGTTGGTGGTCTCTGCACAGTTGACAGGTATAGCCCACTACCCATAGGGGCAGACTCTAATGTCCATAGCAGTTGTTCAGATGAAGGTCATTACAACAGCAACACATGATGGCACATATATATCATGCCACATCATCTACCCCAGTATTATGAACCAAGAACTGCAGTCAATTACATACATATGTACTTCACAGACCTGTTGCAAAGATGAGGTCTGTTGTGGATAGTGTCCTTGTAGAGGTTTTTTTCCCTCTTCTTAGCTATGGCCTTAGCCTACTTCCTTTGTTTCAGGTTTTAGTTTGGTTGTGGTTGTGGTTTTGTTTCTGGATCTGTTTTCTGTTTTCTCTTTCTCTCTCTCTCTCTCTCTCTCTCTCTCCATCTGTCTCTCTCTCTCTCTCTCCAGTAAATGGATTGAGCTGCTTGGAATAGATTGCAGCATGGCTTTTGTGGGTGATGCACATGATCAGGTGATGGCCTCTGCACCAATCAGTGTCCTCCACTTGCTACCTGCATGCAGCATACTGTGTAGTACTTCCAATTACCACTGCCACCCACTACTATAAATCCCTACATCATGTGGGCGTGGTCCCTTTACCTTTCCTGTACGGTGAACATCCTTCCTGTGTGTGGGCAACAGTGTTACAGACAGCAGGTAGCAATACCTCTTACAAGAGAACTTGCACACTCAGGCCAGCTACATATTTGTATGAGGTTCCAGAACTACAAACAGAGTGTGAATACTGTTGTTGTATGCATTGCATAGCACCAGTGTTACAGGGTTTGTGTGTACATACTATTTTAACATGGACTGCAATCTGTCTGCATAGCTCTCTACTGTTTGCCTATCCATTTGATGGCCAGAGGTGCGAGTGGTATGTTTTGCCTGTCCACCACACAGGTCTTGTGTCAGATATATCACTGGCTGTGTGTGTGTGTTGAGTGCTAGCAGTACATGGCTACATCCATTTGTTTTTCTGACTTCATATTCCCGACTAAGGGTATGTTGCAGACTATTCTGTAACATCAGTGGCTTGTTTATTGTGTGACAACATTATTTCACATATGGGCCTGTATTCCAGCCTCTGTCCTCCACCTACAAACCAGGCTTTGTTCATATGACATGCTGTCAGGGGTTGTTATGTAGTGGCCTGTGAGTATGTCATGCTGCCATTCCTGCCATCATTCCACTGCTGTTGTGGCAACCACACATATTGTGAGGTTGGGTCCATATATGTGTGGGCTTCATCTGCACAATACATGTGTGCCCTTATGCAGTCCAGAGGTCAGTGTATGTAACAGTGTTATATGAACCTGTATGTCAGTCTATGGGGGTGCAAAATAACTAACCTAGGCTGTTGCAACATGTGAAGGGTATCAGGGTAAGCTGCCTTAAGGTATCTGGATGTACATGACCATACATTTCACCTTGGGTAAATGCAGGCTTACTGCTTCCTGCCATACAGACTGTTCTGTTTGTCAGTGTGATTGTGACGGTTTCAGTTATGCCTTGTCATGTAACAGATACATCCCATTGTGTCAACTGAAGTCTTTACCCCCTGGGGATTGTGTACAGTGTTGACAGAGGTGATGGACTATACATCTGCATCACTTATTGTTGATTGATTTTTATCCTGTGGCCCAGTCTGTCTTTACTGTTGTACTACTTGAAGGCCTTGGCCTGGACAGCAACATATGTAATGCTTTCCAGAATACTTCATTAATTTATCTGTTTGAGAGTTGCATTAGTCTTTGTATATGTATTTCAGAGTCTAAACAGCTATATGAGATGGCATATAAACCTGTAATAGTACACAAATAAAGCTTTCTCATGTATGCAAACCTGTGTGTGATGTTATATCTTTTGACCTTTCTGTGGGTATATGTTTTGGGCAACAATTGTCTTTTGTATGGGTGACTCATACAGTGTCCAGTTTGTAAGGTGGCAACTGTAGGCATACTGGCTCTTCCATATGGTGTGCATCCTCTAAATATGTATCTTCCTATACATATTTCTGTGTGTGTATGTGTAGTTACACACATATATATATATATATATATATATATATATATATATATATATATGTATCTGCATATATGTGTGCGTGTGTGTGTGTGTGTGTATATATGTATCTTAGGAATGTTTATTGCTTCCACATTGTACATTCCCTATGGTAGCCAGACTGTACTGCATGATATGTTATTGATACCAGCTTGACATCATACAGGTGGGATGGATTACTGTTAACATTTAGTGCCCATGTTGTGTCGGGTCCTGGTTATGGGACTTGCAACAGCTGGTATAGAATTGCACGACAGACCTGTTTGGCTGTGGGGGAGGGTAATATTAATACATACAAGACATATGTAGCTTGGGCCCCCTCACACCTATTAACGGTGCCTGTGGTCATATATGTATTTATGCTCTCTTTTATATCTATAGAAATATATCTGTATATACACATAAATATATATAGACTTTTATATGTAGAAATATATATCTATAGATGTATGCATATGTATATCTATATATCACATCTAGATCAAGAGAGGTAATCGTACCCCTTTATTCATCCCTCATCAGGCCCATCATAGAATACAATGCCCCCTTTGGGATGTACCTTACCCAACACCTGCAGCAATTAGAGAGACCCCAAAAGTACCTCATCAGGAGGATCAAGGGACTCAAACAGATGCCATATGCTGCTCAGTTAAAAAAACTCTAGCTCTACTCAGTTGCATACCGCCTACTTCGAGGCAATCTATGCCTGACATATAAAGCTATGTCCAACCCAGAATTAATGGACATGCTCCACTTCAGTAAATCTAAATCCCTTACAGCCACGTGCTCGAGGGACTTGAACCTCAGCACAGAAATAAATAGAACATGCTGGAAGGACAGATTCATAACCCAGAGGCTCCCTTCGCTCTGGAATAGAATTCCAATTCATGTTAGGCAGAGCACCTCACTGACTCTCTTCAAGAAGAATCTTGATGAGTGGATGGGAGATCATAGGTTTGTCCCGGGGATGTCCCGGGGATTACCTCCGTGTCACTATTAGACAGAGGCACAGTAAACTAAACTTTAAAAAGGGCACAGTATACTCAAATCAAGGGGTGGCGTAAGCCAAACACAATCGGGCTAGGCTTATAAATGCCCCAGGGCAGATAGCCTAGTATGAACCTATGAACCTCTGAACCTATATATATATATATATATATATATATATATATATATATATATATATATATATATATATATATGTGCATATATATATGTGCATATATATATATATATATATATATATATATATATATATATATATATATATATATATATATATATGTGTATGTATATATATATATATATATATATAGGTTCATAGGTTCATAGGTACGTACTAGGCTATCCACCCTGGGGCCTATACTAGCCCAGCCAAAAAGGTACCCTGGCTTTTGCCACGCAAAAAAAATATTTTCCTGTGCCACTGTCGAGCAGAGCCACAGAGGTGATCCCCGGGGTGAATTTCCTATTTCCCATCCAATCATCAAGATTTTTCTTGAAGAGTGCTAATGAGGAGCTTTGTTTGATATAGATAGGCAGTTTATTCCAGAGTATGGGAAGTCTATGGGACAGGAATCTATCCCTCTGGCATGTTCTATTTATTGTGGTGACAAGGTTTAAGTCCCTAGAGCATGTAGCTCGGAGGGATTGGGATTTCTTTAAGTGGAGCATGTCCAACAGCTCTGGGTTTGACATAGCTTTGTATGTTAGGCAGAGATCACCTCTGAGTAGGCGATATGCGAAGGAGTAAAGCTGAAGTTTTTTGAAATGGTCTGCATAGGGCATCTGTTTGAGGCCAGTAATCCTCTTTGTGAGGTATTTCTGTGGCCTTTCCAGTTGTTGTAGATGTCTTGTGAGGTGCATACCAAAAGGGGTGTATAATGGGTCTAATGAGTGATGAGTACAGGGGAACAATGACTTATTTTTTTCTGGATGAGAAACCTTTTCTGATGAGGTGTGCCATGTAGAAGGATTTCCTGACTACTGTGGCGATGTGATTATCAAAGGAGAGACTACTGTCCACCTGTGTCCCAAGGTCTCTCATCACATACGTGTTAAGTATACCACCGCCTATGTTGTAGTTCATGGGTACAGAGTTTTTACCAAAGGGGATGACAATGCACTTTTTGGCATTGAACTTGAGGCCATGGCTTTGACACCAGGCATCTGTCTCAGTGAAGCCCTTTTGTAGTATGTCCACATCGTTAGGAGTTTCGATTATGGCTCCTAGTTTGCAGTCATCTGTGAACTTCATTAGCGAAAGACCTTCTGTGTTAGTCTGTACTTCAGAAAAGTAGATACCAAACAGGAGAGGAACCAGGACTGAACCCTGTGGTACTCCACTTGTCACTGGAGTCTGCTACTTTCACAGTGTGGGTTCTGTCAGTGAGCCAGTTGGCAACCCATCTTGTGACATAGGGATTTATACCTAGTTTAGTGAGTTTATCTATAATTCCAGAGTGGGGGGATGGTGTTGAAAGCCTTGGCAAGATCTAGATAGGCTGTGTGAACCACCTTACCCTTGTCAACGGCTTTGTTGACTGTTTCAAAGAAGTTCTTTAGATTTAGGAGACATGATCTGCCTTTTACAAACCCAAACTGCGTGGGGTCCAGAGTTTGGAAATAACCAGTGTCTTTATTTATAAGTTCCATGATAATACGTTCCATGGCCTTACAGACCAGGCTCGTCAGGCTAATGGGGCGGTAGTTCATGGGGTCCGTGGTGGCTCCCCCCTTGTGGAGTGGGATAACCGTCACTGTGCACCATTCAGCAGGCACAAAGCCTGAGGTGAGGCTATCATTGAACATGGTACTTAGGTGGGGTGCCAGTTTGTTCTGTAGTTCGTGTAGAACGCAGCCTGGGATATTGTCTGGTCCCATGGATGCTGTGTTCTTGGCTTTGGGGAGTATGGTTTTACCTCTGCAGCTGTGCTTACAGGAACCTTGCATTCTTCTGGTATAGAGATGGGCTGTTTAGGGGGTGAGAGGGGGGTAAAGTTAGCACTGAACCTATCTGCCAGGATGCTGGCAATATCAGTTGGGTCTGTATATTTAGTGCCATTGTGCTGTAACTCAGAGCAGATCTGAGTGCTGCCATTGAAATTCTTGACATAGCAATAAAATGCTTTGTGGTTGTCTTATATATATATATATATATATATATATATATATATATATATATATATATATATATATATATATTTATATAAAATTTGCACTTCATCTGCCTTACTGTATTTGTGTTTCTTCCTACTTTATTACCTTATTTTGCTTTTGCCTCTTTTAACATTTTAAAGTGAAACCTGTGTGTTGAGAGACAGCCTTACAAGACTATCTGCAAATATATAGAGCTGGGTATATTTTTCTGTATTATTCTGTATTATAGAGCTAAATTGTTGCTTAGATATCTGTTGTCTTACTGTTCTGCAAATATACAGAGATCAGTATATATTTTTTTCTTTTTATAATTTGCACTCTGATTCCTCACATCTCTGTTGAAACTGGTTTCCCCACTCCCCCCTCCTTGTTCTTGGTTGTAGTTTAAATTTGGTGGCTTTTACAGTGCCCGCCCCACAGTAGATTTGATCTAGGACACTCCCCCAGTCCCATCTCTTTACAGCATTCTACCTAATAAACTCTGCACTTGCTTTTAGTCCTTTTTAATTTAGTTACATTTTTTCAAACTATGTGTGGACTAATATTGCTACATACTCAAGTGTGTCAGCTTGTACTGCATGTGCATTGTTTTTACTACTGTTTTTGCTACTTTTCTGAAAAAAAAATATATCTGCTTTTACTGTATTTGTGTTTCTTCCTACTTTATTTTGCTTTTGCGTCATCTTAAAAGTACTCAATTGTATTTATAACTGCTTGGTGTATCTCATTCTAAGCCTTTTAGTTTAAGCACTTGGGCTTCAGACCAGTTGTTTTACATTAAGAAGGTTTGTGGTCTGCACTGTGGTGGCAGAACAGGTAGCTTACATCCTTCTAAGTTGGGAAGTGCTGATTGAGGGCTCAGTGTCCATTATTCTAAAAGTGTATTAATTCTGGTTTAAGCACTTGGGCTTCAGGCCAGTTATTTTACATTAGAAGGGTTCGTGGTCTGCACACTTGTGGGAGGAGAGGCTGGACTCTGCCCTTCTGAGCTGGGAATTTCTGGTTAAAGGCTTATAGTGCCTGCATATTTGAAATGCTTCTTACTGAAATTGGTACACCTTGTTTGCTGTAGCATAGACTAGATCCAGGCCTGCTGAATCTAGCTTTGTTTGTATAACTTGAGCACTAATCCAGGCATTCTTTAAAGTATTCAATTGTATTTACTACTGCTTGGTAGTAACTTGATTAAAGTGTAGCTATCATTCTAAGTCTTTTGGATTAAGCACTTGGGCTTCAGACCAGTTGTTTTACATTAGGAAGGTTTGTGGCCTGCACTGTGGTGGCAGGACAGGTAGCTTACATCTTTCTAAGTTGGGAACTGCTGATTGAGGGCTCAGTGTCTGTTATTCTAAAAGTATATTAGTTCTGGTTTAAGCACTTGGGCTTCAGGCCAGTTATTTTACATTAAGAAGGTTTGTGGTCTGCACTCTTGTGGGAGGAGAGGCTGGACTCTGCCCTTCTGAGCTGGGAATTTCTGGTTAAAGGCTTATAGTGCCTGCATATTTGAACTGTTTCTTACTGAAATTGGTGCACCTTGTTTGCTGTAGCATAGACTAGATCCAGGCCTGATGAATCTAACTTTGTTTGCATGCTTGTTGTTTGTTTGCTTGTTATTTCCCTGAAACGCTAATTCCACCTAAAACGTGGCTTTTCAACGATTCTGTGGATCCCTAGTGATATTTGCATTGCTTACTGTACTTATTTCCTTGTTTCACTTGAAAGAAAGTTACTGTTTGTTGTTTTTGCATTTAAGTTACCTGTAACACATTGCATTTAAGTTACCTGGCACTTGCTCACTAAAGCAATTATATAAGTCAGCACTAAAAAATTAAAAGCACTACACCCTCACAAACTCCCCTTGAGTACCTTGTTCCCCATTAGTCCTTTTTTTTAATTATAAAGGAATTCCCAATACTATTCTAGCATGTCCAAAGGTCAGTTGTCAATCTCCTCTCCGGTCCAGCTGGTGAATCTGGGAATCTTGAGGCAATGTTACAACTGCCTCATGTACACGACAACCCTCTTCTCCTCCCAACAAATTCCAACACATGTGAGAGATGCAACCATATAGCCATACTGGAGGCTAAGCTCTCTCAATTCAGTACTGGTGTAACCAGTCAGGAGGAGAAGGAAACCACACTCACTACAATTCCAGTCTCACATAGACCTGCCACGACAGCAAACCAAACATATAAACACACAAAAACATACTCGGAGGCTCTAAATAAAAATCTGTCTAAGCAGCAGAGACCTCCAAAGCAGACACCCAAGCAACTGCTACCCCAAAACAAAACACGTGCAACACATAGCTCACAAAGCCAGTGTGCTGAACAGTCACAGCCCTTAAGGCTAAACAACACACCTGATACAATTGTAATAGGTGACTCTATCGTCAGGCACACTGATGTCCCGCTCACCAGGCTGAACAAGGAGAAGGTCACGGTGAGCTGCCTCTTGGGCACTAGGATCCGCCACATAACACAAGCACTGAGGTCACTCCAAGGCAAGTACAAATATGACTCAGTCATTGTCCATGCTGGTGTGAATGACCTGTGATGTACCTCCCTGGACTACATGAAAAGAGACATAGAAGAGCTCTCTGAGCATGTAGCCCAGGCCGGTATGACCCTGACCTTGAGTAGCATCTTACCCTCACCAAGAATGATGCCACAATATGAAGACAAGATGATCAATTTTAACAATTGGCTTACGTATTGGTATCATTCAAAGGGGATCCAATGCCTGTCAGCCTGGGAAGACATGCTCGACAAGCCACAATGCTTCACTAGGGACGGCTTGCACCTGTCACCCCTGGGCTTTCGGATATTGGCAAAGGCTCTTGCTACCCCCATAGTGCCTTTTTTAGGCAAGGCTCAAAAGACAAACCCACCTCCATAGGTATCACAAGGGATAAGAAACTAAGAGTAGTGCTACTCAACGCCAGAAGTCTAAACCTCAAGATGCATAGACTCGAAACTCTCCTTAGCATGGAGAACATCGATATCTGTGCAGTAACAGAAACCTGGTTCAAGGATGCTGAGAGCACCCCAGCACTACAAGGTTATACCTGATACCATGCTTTTCAGCCCCAAAACTTGGACCGAACCATAAAAGGAGGGGGAGTATCAATATTCGTCAAAGATACCCACACCTCCAGGTTGGTGGCACAGCACGAAGCATCAGATACTATCCATGTGCAACTAACAGTGGGTAAAACTGCCTTCCAGTTTATAGCCTGCTACAGGCCACCCTCCCAAACCCAGGAACCCCACACAGCCTTCCTGAGAACACTGGAAAATATGAAGGTCTCTCCAAACACCATTATATTGGGCGACTTCAACTACCCAAACATAGACTGGGAGCATTACTCTAGCTCCAACACCCTAGCCCAAAGGTTCCTAGAATTTATAAACTCAAATGCTATGGAACAACTTGTTACCACTCCCACAAGAGGAGAAAACATACTGGACCTGATCATCACCAACATGGGGACTCTATGCTCCAGACCAGAAGTGTATCCCTCATTGGTAAGATCAGACCATAAATTAATCTCACTGGATATTCACATCCTGACTCCACCCCCTGCCCTGAAAACCACAGTGAAAAACTTCTCTAATGCAAATTTCACACTCCTCAAAACCAAGGTGGAATCCTTCAAAGCCCCCGGGCCTGTGGAAAATATGGCCCAGACCACAGAATCCTTTATAAACGCATTCTATGAACACCTTCAGGAATGCATGGATCATGCAATCCCAAATAAAACCAAGTCCCAATCCTGCAAAGGCAGACATCCTGTCTGGTGGACACCAGCCATAAACAAACTATACAATAGAAGGAGGAAGCTACTACATGATAGAGCAAAATCCCAAAACGGGAAGGCATCTCTGATCAGTATTAGCAAAAAACTACGGGCACTCATAAAATCGTCTAAGGCCAGCTTCGAGAGACAAATTGCACAGGACACTAAGGATAATCACAAGGCTTTCTTTAGTTATGTTAGGAACCTGGGTGGGAATTCCCAGATATGCTCAGAATTAGTCCAAAATGACAAAAAATACACCGAACCCACAGACATTGCCAACATCCTAGCTGACAGGTTCAGCGCAAACTCCCCCCCCTTCCCTACCAAAAGGACAAATATCTATCCCAGCAGAGTGCTGCCCCCCTGACATCTCAGATGCTCAGGTAAGAGCTGCCCTCTCCAAAGCAAAAAACACAGCATCAATGGGACCAGACGGTGTCCTGGGCTGCGTCCTACATGAATTCCAAGAAGAGCTAAACCCAAACATAAAACTACTGTTCAATCTCAGCCTTACTACAGGATATGTACCCAAAGAGTGGTGTACAGCAACAGTGGTCCGTCTCCACAAAGGTGGTGCCTCAATGGATCCTGGAAACTATCGCCCCATAAGCCTGACTAGCTTGGTCTGCAAAGCTATGGAAAGGATCATCATGGACCTCATAAATAAAGATATTGGGGACCTACAGACACTGGATCCTACCCAGTTTGGCTTTGTTAAGGGCAGATCCTGCCTCTTAAGCCTGGTTGATTTCTTTGAAACAGTCACTAAGGCCATTAACGAGGGGAAGGTGGTCCACACAGCCTACCTGGACCTCGCAAAAGCCTTCAATATAATTCCCCACTCAGGCATTATAGATAAGCTCACCAGCTTAAATATAAACCCCTGTCACTAGATGGGTTGCAAACTGGCTGAAGGACAGAACCCACATGGTTAGAATTGCTGGAGCCATGTCAGACTCCAAACCAGTTACAAGTGGCGTCCCACAAGGCTCAGTCCTGGGACCTCTCTTGTTCGGTATATATTTCTCGGAGGTACAGGCCAGCACGGAAGGACTGTGGCTGACCAAGCTTGCAGATGACAGAAAACTGGGCACCATAATCGACACTCCAGCTGACACAAGCATCTTCCAAAAGGGCCTCATAGAAACAGACAACTGGTGCCAGAGCCATGGCCTCAAGCTAAACGCCAAAAGTGTATAGTCATCCCCTTTGGCAAAAACAAAGTGCCCACAAATTACCACATAGGAGGTAATCCATTTAGTACAGAAGAAGTAATTAGGGACCTGGGGACCCAAGTTGATAGCAATCTCTCATTTGACAACCAGGTGGCCAAAGTGGTTAGAAAAACATTTTATATAGCCCACCTAGTCATGAAGGGATTCACATCTAGATCAGTGGAGGTCATCGTACCTCTTTACTCATCCCTCATCAGGCCCATAATTGAGTACAATGCCCCTTTTGGGATGTACCTTACCAGACAGCTGCAACAACTGGAAAGACCCCAAAAGTACCTCACCAAGAGGATCAAAGGGCTCAAACAGATGCCATATGCTGCCCTGTTAAAGAAACTCCAGCTCTACTCAGTGGCATACCTCCTGCTCAGAGGCGATCTGTGCCTGACGTATAAAGCCATGTCCAACCCAGAATTAATAGACATGCTGCACCTCAGAAAATCCAAATCCCATCGAGCTACGCGCTCGAGAGACTTGAACCTCAGCACTGAAATAAATAGAACATGCTGGAGGGACAGATTCATAACCCAGAGGCTCCCTTCACTCTGGAATAAAATCCCAGTCCAGGTTAGGCAGAGTCCCTCATTGACTCTCTTCGAGGAATCTTGATGAGTGGATGGGAGATCGTAGGTTTACTCCGGGTATCACTTCTGTGTCACTGTTAGACAGAGGCACAGTATACTAAACTTGGAAAGGGGCATAGCAACATTAATTTAAAATGGGTGGCCAAAGCCAAACATACTCTGGCTAGGCTTATAAATGCCCTAGGGCAGATAGCCTAGTATGAACCTATGAACCTAGATATATATATATATATAGATATATATAGATATATATAGATATATATATATATATATATATATATATATATATATATATATATATATATATATATATATATATATATATGTATATTTTAGATATAAATATATATACACACACACATACATCTACATGTTTAAATACATTTCCTGTACTGTTGAATGCCTGTGCTGGATGATATGCTTGTAAAAACAGCATTGTTATGTATATCTGACATGGCTTAGTGCTAAATCATTTTGGCTATGGTATACAGGGTCCAGGGTTCGAGCCTTGCAGAGGTTGTTTATTTTGTTGCTGGGCAGAACAAGGGCCATTGGATAAAGAGTGATTAAGGCATGTTTAAGCAGTTGTAATTGGGTTTGCATGGGTTTGCACAGAGGTAAGCACTGCTAACATCCTGTTACTGTTTCTTATACTCAGCTTCTAAATTGCTTAACCTGTGTAGGCATTGCTTACCCTCATGAAAACAAGCTTAAGCACACTTAATGCTGCTTAAAAGTGCTTATTCCCACTTACTCCCGTGCTAATTTCTTTAAAAGAAATGAAAAATTGCTGATAGGAAAGTAGTGAAAAAGGGGCACAAGAGGGAAAGACAGTCAGGAAAATAGCTAGGGATGTGCAGGAAGGTTGTAGGGAAGGTCTATAGCTGTCTATTTCTTCTACAGCAACAGCTGTGCATATACACTAAATTTGGAGATAGATTTGGACACTCCTACCCCTGAGAGAAGGGTGAGGGCAACAATAATATGTTGTTAAACCTGTTAGACCAGATTACATGTGTCAAGTGGGCATGTGTGCGAAATGGACAGCTATGTATGGGACGATATATTTTTTTGGGAACAGATTGCCCTTTTTATTTTTCAGGTGAGAGTGGGATTTTGGGGAGGGATAGCAGGTATATTTGGGGAGGTAGTTTGGGTAGGTTAACAGACAAGACAAACAAGACACATACAGGGGCAGTATATGATACATGTGGGGGGTAAACACCTTGATGGGGAGGGGTGTTGGGAAATCAGAAGCCCATGAGCCCCCTAGTGGAAACAGAGGGACTGAGGTCCTCACCCATGGGCAGTCACCACTGCACCTTCACATCCCCAAAGGTGGCTGTGCTGGGGGCTGAGTAAGAGAGCCATGCCAACCCTCTAGTCATGACACATGGCCCTCAAGCTGGCATAGCAGATTTCCGACCTCCCTGCAGAGCTCGCTGTGCACCACGGCCAGGACCTAATGACGGGTGACATGTTTCTGTCTGTGCCTGCTCCCAAAGCTGGTGTAAGACCAACAAATGAGGAGGTCCTGCATTGGGCCCCAGATGTGCTGGTGCCTGGTGCCATGGCCTGCTGAGGTGGGACAGGTGGGTCCACTGGGACCCGCATTCCCATACGTGCTATGGTGTTTTAAGTTTTTTCAAAATATGTGGGTTAGTAATAGTCAACACATTCCAGGATTAGGTATAACAGCATGCATAGATATTCCCATTAACCCAAACACCAGCTATGGAACAGTTGCATAGCAAACAGAACACATGCATATATGGGACCACAGTGGTAATTACAACAACATGTAAGGTACATTGATGGCACTATGCCACCAGTCTGAGAGTATTTCAACACAGCACATACATAGAAACAGATTTAAATAATTATCGAACAATAGAACATATGTCCCAACATTAGAGTTAAGCCAGCACATACCAATTGAGTTTTGTATTTAGTTTATTGTTGCAGATATGGTGGGGGGGGGGAGATGTCAATTAACAGCTAGTATATTCCTATATTTTGCATTACTTTCCTAGTCACTGCTGTTATCTATACCTTACAAGTAGTAGTACACTACCCTGTTGCCTTAGTTTGGACAGTGATATGGCTGTCGACAACTATATACATGAACTGGTTTTACCTGCAGTATACACCTCTTACCTGGTATACCTGTCGAGGAATAGTTTGTTAACACTAACTGTTTCTACACAAACTCGCAGATTCTAGGTTGATGTTATGCACATGCTTGTCCATCTCTTTTTGCACACACTCTGGGCATATCATGACCACATGCAGGTGAACTGGAACATATTTCAACTATTGCCCTCTTAAACCTTTAGTGAATTGTACAATGACAGATTTGTTTTCATTGACATTTTCCAAATATGTACAGGCCTGACAGTCAGCTATATGACATTAAATGCTGCCTACATGTCAGATATTAGCATACTGATATGCCAGGGGGACAGCCGGCAGATATGGGCTGATTAACTGGACATTCTGGATATTTCTGTGCACTTGTAGGGTAATATTCTGCATACAGCTTGCTGCCACTCCCAGGATTTGGACCGTGGCTGTGTCTGCTAAAAATACAACACTGTCCATCACTGTTGTGTGCTATATAGATATTGGTGTGTATCTTTTATCTGATTTCTGTCTATAATTCTCCTGTGGTTTTACATTCTGACCTTGTATTACAACACTCTTATAGAGGATTTCCTAGACAGTTATATTATGTAGCACAGTGTGGGTGACAGTGATCAGTAATACCTTATTATTCAGAGCAACTGCAACACTAACAATGCCATACAATACCAGAGTAAACAGTACCAGTACAGGATAGCAATATTTTATTTCTAGGCACAGTGTTCGTATCTAACAGACTTGTTGGAGCAATGTTTGTTAGCACTACCTGAACATTGCCACACAAATTACCAGATTCCACATTAGTATTATACACATACATCTCACTCTGTTACTGTACACACTGTGGTCACAGCTTGACAACATGGGGGTGTAGATGGGACATACTTGGCTTATTACTCTCATAACATTTTGGGGAGTTGCTAGAGTTACAGGTTTGTTCTTATAGATGTCTGTCAATCAGTTGTATTTTTTGTTTGCTGCCTAAAAGTCTGGGATCATCCCACTGATTTCCCAGGTGGACAGGGTGACAGGCAGCAGATATGGGCCAATTTACTGGACATTCTGGACATATCTGTACAGTTGTGGGGTATGATTCTGTATGCAGCCTACTACCACTGCCATGATTCAAACCTTCGCTGTGTGTGCTAAAAATACAACACTTCACATCTCAGTTGAGTGCACTATTTGGATTTTGCTGTCTGTTTTTTCACTGTTTTCTGTCTAAATCTCTCTCAGTTGCACTATATGACCTCTTGCATTTACACCAGTCATACGCAGACATTCCTACACATTTTATTTGTGCACAGTGTGTGTAACAGTGCTTAATACCACAGTACTATTAAGTGATTGCAAATCTACATTACCATATGATACCAGAGTAAATGCATCCAGTTCAGTGGTTAGACCTTTATTGTCAGGCTATTATGCTTTTATTTACATACAACCTATATGAGACTCTTCCTGCCATATTCTCTGGTGTATGCAGTGCATGCCTTAAACAATACAGGTTTTATACAGGCAATTAACTTACTACTACTTTTAGATTTATTTCCTATGACAGTACATGCAAGAGTATTACTAACTTGCCTTGGGTCACAACTGCCCCATTCTGCATCCATGGGCCTCCTGGTTTATAGCCCACACACTTGCCTCTGAGAAAGACATAAGAGGAATATTTAGCCATACCTATCCATAATATATATGAGCTGGCAATTATTAAACAGGTAGTGGACTGATACTTACACATGGCTGGGACTTCCCCTGTCCTCCTAGCCTCTTGGATCCAGTGATCCAAGAGATCCGCCTTTCTCCACTTCAGGTCAGTATAGTGATGCCTGACCTGCACACCAGCTCGGGGTATGCCAGTGGCACTGGTGAGGTCATGGGTGAGACAGTCCCAGGCTTCCGCTTTGTAATGGGAACCCTGCTACTGGCCCTGCAGCAGTCTCATGTCATGGTCTTTTACAAGGAGTCCTGCCATGACTCTGGACTCCTGGATGCCCCAGCGCTGCACCCAAAAGCGCACACCGTCTCCCATTCCAGACATAGTGCCTACAAGGGGAAGCTACAACCAGTTATGAGATGTATTCCTGCCTGTTGGGTTTAAATAGGGCTGGTTTCCCACACTTTGCCATGATTGGATGGTTTTGAAAAGGCTAAGCTATGGACAAACCTGCTTACCTAAGGTTGCCATTGATTAAAGGGGTATACCAATGGGCATATTGAGTTAGCTGACCTACATATTGCTTACACCTACTAAGATGGGCTGTGCAATGCTTAGCCTTGCTTAAGATTTAAGTTGCATTATATTTGCATTGTGACATTGGTTTATTATTCATTACATTTTATATATGTGTTTGGTATCCATGATTCATGTGTACGTACACTGTATGGGGTCCTTGTGTTTATTAGGGGATTTCAACACTTTATTACATTAACACCTCACATTTGGGCTTAATGCAGTACTCCAGTTCACATATTTATGTCCTGTAGTTGATTATACAATATAAAACTGTATATAGATTCTTTTCACATGTTCAGTTTGTATTTCCTATGGTGAGGATCTGTTTGGTGATACCTCAAGCCTAAGTACTGTTGTGATGGCTTAGTTGTTAACTACTGTGACTATAGTGTATGGGGTTCTCAGTTCAAGACCTGCAAAGGCTGTTTATTTTGTTTCTGGCCAGAACTGCGACTGATGCATACAGGGCGCTTAAGGCACTTTTAAGCAATTGTAAGTGGGTTTGCGCACGTTTGCACAAAGATAAGCAATGCTAACCTCTGGTTAAATATGCTTACAAAGAGTTAGCGTCAATATTGCTTAACCTGTGTGCGCATTGCTTATCCCCATGCAAACAGGCTTAAATCACTTACTACAGCTTAAATATTCTTACTTTTGCTTATTAGTGCTTATACTTGCTTACCACCACACTAATTTAGACAGTAATATCTAATGGTTCTTGGGAAGGTGGTGGATTTGGAAACTGTATGGATTTATCATTCATTACACATTTTACCTTCCATTTGTATCCCTTATTTCTGTGTACATAAACTATATAGGGCACTTGTGATTATCTGTGGATTTTGCAACATTATGACAATGACACCTCATATCTGCATTTAATGCAGTACTTCAGTTCACAAATATGTTATGTCATAGGTTATGCAACAAAATAAATTGATCATAAAGTGATTTGACATGGAAAATGGATTGTACTGGAGTGGGACTCGAACCAGGAATAACTTCTCGAAAGGCAAATGCTCTGCCTATTACACTATTGCTGTATTGCTTCATTTGCATATATCTTGCTTTTTATTCTCTTGTGCCATTTAAGCTGCATTAACCGTAGCTAAGCAATGGGAAAACCTGCGCAACTATGGTTAAATTTAATGTGTTTTATAAAAAAAACCTACTTTATCTTTACTGTTTTAAATATTGCTCTTGTAAACTTGGGGGGATGTTGCTGGGGGTATGTGAACACCTATGAGTGGTCTCACTCATTCTTATTCATACTCTGCTGTTCTTCATTGCAAGGACATGTATATTCTGAGACCTCTGCTCTCAGATATGCCCCTTACACTTGTACATGCTCCATGTCTGTTTAGGAGCTCAGGCAGTGCGTCTTCATTAATACACATGGTGCATTGCTGTCCTGCTCCTAAACGGCCGCTTCGTGCAGGACTAAACTAGTCCTGCATGGAAGGATAGTGAATCCTGGGGATTCATTCTTTCTCATATTATACCTTTATGCGTTAATAAATGAGATTCCCTTTCTTAACTGACAGCTTGCTGACAGGATCTGTTTCTAAGTGTGTCTGTGTTTTTACTTTCCTTTTTAATTTGACTTTCAGTTGTGCCAATTGCATTCAGCTACAGGACACCAAGACGTTTTTTTTTAAAAAATACCAGTTAAGTCTAAATACCATAAACAGTGGATTTCATTCATTCATTGCTTTATGAATGAAAAATATATATTTATTTTTGTTAAAACTTTCATGATTTTGTTGCCCATGGCTAATTATCTCTAATGTTATATTTTCTTGGCAAACTGACAATGCTTCCCCCTTCCAATAGCATATGTTATAGCATATTTAGTGTATGTATGCTGATGTTTTTGGTATAAAACTGTGTACCATGCCATTGACCAATTCTTTTTTTCTATTTATTTTTTTGTTTCTTATTACTGTATATCCATTGCATATGTATTCATTGTGTTTTAGTTTTTTCATCAATTACTGTAATAGTGTAAAAAAACTATGCTATTTATATCTAACGTATTGCGTTATAATTTGTTTTATATTCAGTATTCCATTGCATTTGTAATATTTTGCTGTCAGTGTTGTTTTTCACTATTCCATGCCTATTTTCATAAATTGTATCATGTAATTAAGATTATTTGTTTGTATAATGTTTTCCCCATTTATCCATTTTTTATTATATTGATTTGATGTTTTCTTTTTCTGCAAGATCAGTCATGGTACAGACAGAAATGTACCCACCAGTTCCCAAACCTGCTTCTTTACAGGGTGATGCAAGTGACCATGTGGAAGGCAACCTGTAAGGCTTGCTAGTGGGCTCCATTATTGATGTTTCAGTGAGGATATAGACTCCTCAAGAGAAAGGATCCTAGAGAGGCCCTACTAAGGCCAGTGGTAGGATGTGTAATGGGTGGTGAGGACAGTCAGTCTTAATCTGCTTTTTGTTTGTCTGTCTACCTCTGCTTCCTTCTCTATAATTTTCTTCACAAGCCTTGTTCATGGTGTCTTAATCCACTATTCTTAAAAATAAAAATGGCATCTGTATCCTCAAAAGGAATACAACCTTTCCCCACACTCCTCCACCATTCCTGTCTTTCCTTTATCTTATTGTGCACTTCTGTTTGATTTTTTCCCTTTTCTGACAGCACTATTACCTCATTTCCTTCCAGATTATATATAAAGCCTGTTGAATTTTGCTATGGAGTGCTTGTATGGATTCTCTGCTCTGTCAATGTTGCAGATATGGCTTGCTTCAATGATTATGTGAAGGTGCATCGTATCACATATGCCATCTTGCTTCTGACAGTCATGGATTGCATGACCAGTCATAGCATGGTCAACTCATTTGCACAGAGACTATTATTTTTGTAATTGTCAAGGTTCAATAAATATTATTATCTCAAGACCCACCAAGGCTACTCTGTTTCTCCATTCATGGATATCTAATCCCAATGTATCTATGTTGCACTTTCCTGAATGGACTACTTAACATAGCACAGTCACATTCTGTTTCTTCCAGAAAACACCCAGTGATTTTAAAACATAATTTTTTACTAACCTAGAATAATGTGGGGCATTTCCCCAAAAACTGCAGTAGCTGTATGCATCCGACCACCCTACCTCTTAGTAATAACATTACTATAATGAGCCCATGTAAAAAATGTTTAGACTCCCTTTCCTTCTTAATGATAAACAGAAGAGAGTCACTTAATTGCTAAAATACATCCAGATTTGCTGACAAGATCTTCCAATTACCTTCTGTAACTGAATTCAAAAACACATTACACCTACTTAGCACTCTCTTTATCATCTCTGGTGTTAAACTCATAGGAACAATCATTCTTCTAAAATGCTTGTCATCAACTGTTAGCTTAATTGTTTTTACACAATACCCTTTAAAAATGTTTCTTTTGGGAAAGGTCATTAACATCTCACTAAAGGGGTCTTTGTATATAATTGTATCTAAATCTCCCAATATTGTACATATGTTGTTTGCATGTAGACTTAAAAAAGTCTGCAAAAAGATTCTGAAAAGTAGCAAAACATTACAGCAAATCAGTACTGTGACTCCAGCAGACAAAAATATTGATGATAAAGTAGCACTAATATTTGACAGGGGAAAACAACTAAGAACAAGAACAAAGTTTTCTTCCCTGAAAGTGATATTCAGAAAACTGGGTACCACTGAGGTACCCCATGTAGCTCCTCAAAACAGCTGGAAAAATGTTCTTGCAAAAATAAAACTAACAGAAAAATAAGTAATTTTAATGGCAACATCAGGTCATTTACTTGGTTCAAAATCATTGTAGGAAAACTCCATACACTGTAACAAAATGTGAGAAAAATGTGATTCCTGGATTATGTTGTATAACAATGTTAAATACTTCTGCAGCGGTGCTTACTAATGCATCCAACTCACATATTTTAACCTTAGTATTTTTGTCAATAAAATCCATATAGTCTCTTACAAAGAGTATTGATTTTTATTTTATTTTTAAATGTATATTATAACAAGCCCAACCTTTGACTCTACTGATGCCACAATAGACTTCAAATGAGGATTAGTGAGATTTTACCGAACCATCAGTATCCTAGAAATACCTGCTCATCTAGTATGATGGATACTAAAAAAATCAGATAGGCAGAGTGTAAGGATCCCATTGTTAATTAACTCTTCAATAATGAAAATCAGTCATGATGTAAGCTTTATTAAAGTCCATTCTAGTAACTTCTTTATTGAAAGCAACAAGCCAGTACTTCTAACATATTTATTTTGTAATCAGGGATTTCCATAAAGACCACAGATCCTCTTTTATCTTGTTTTTAGCATTTTTTGTTAATGAGTGCACTGATGTCAAACACAGCTGGACTAAAAGGGGTGACCATAACAAATGGGCTTTCTACATATAAAACCGGCACAACTGTCATTCCCACGATCACAAAATGTTAAGTTTAACTTACATGTATAACGTTTAATGGCAAAATGTTTATTACCAAATTCACCTTAGCTGAAGGAGTGAAGGAGCAAAGTTTATGAATATTTTGCAATAGCTGCAACTCCTCTGCTTTTAAAATACACAAGGAAAGTTTAAAAGCATACAAATGAAATACTGATTTTCTTTGTTTCTGACACAATTTAAAAAGAATGATTCTATCACTTCTTGGCTTCCAGTTGGACTACCATTGTCTCTGTTGTAACTGCTGCCCAGCATCCTATAGCAGTTATGGAAGCTAACACCAACTAATCTTTGGACAGGAATGACAAAATTCGTCACTCTGGTATTATAAATAAATTCACAAAACTAGACATAAATCCCTGTGTCACCAGATGGATAGCCAACTGGTTCATGGACAGTACGCTTGTAATTAATGTGGGTAAATCCAGATCCGCCAAGAGGCCATTTACTAGTGGTGTGCCACAGGGCTCAGTACTTGTACCAGACCAGTTACTAGTAGTGCGCCACAGGGCTCAGAACTGGGAACACTCCTGTTTGGAATGTACTTCTACGAAGCCAAGGCAGCTATGGAAGGCCTCTGGATGACAAAGTTTTTGCTGATGATTGCAAGCTGGGGGCAATCATTGAATCACCCAGTGATGTAGATATCCTTCAGGAGGGTCTAAATCAGACAAATAATTGGTGCCAGAACCATGGCCTAAAACTAAATGCAAATAAAATACATTATTATACCCTTCAGGAAGTCAAATACCCCTGCAAATTACAACATTAAAAAAACTCCACCTATACTCTGTCGCATATCGTCTACTCAGAGGTGATCTCTGCTTAACATACAAAGCCATGTCAAACCCAAAGCTGTTGGACATGCTAAACTTAAAGAAATCCCAATCCCTCAGAGACACACGCTGCAGGGATCTAAACCTTGTCATCACAATGAACAAAACATGCTGCAGGGATACGTTCCTGACCCAGAGACTCCCCAGACTCTGGAATAGACTGTCCATACATGTCAAGCAGAGCACCTCTTTGGCCATCTTCAAAAGGAACCTCGATGATTGGATGGGAGATAGGAAATTCACCCCAGGTATCACGTCAGTTGCCCTGCTAGACAGGGGTCCAGGGAAGTAAATACTATGGGAAGAAATAGCCAGGGAATTGTTATGGCTAGGCTTGTATAAGCCCTAGGGCTGATAGCCTAGTACCAACCTATGAACCTATAAACCTATTAGTAGCATTCCCCTTAGAGTGTACTCTCAGGTGAGAGATCTAGGTATACAGATAGATAGTAGCCTGAACTTTGACTGCCATGTGTCCACAGTGGTGAGGAAATCCTTTTATGTCGTGCAACTTATAAGTACAGGTATAGCATCCAGATCCAAGGAAATTATAGTCCCGCTGTATTCAGCCCTCATTAGACCAATAATCAAGTACAGTGCACCATTTGGCATGTATTTGACTAGGTACTTACAACAGCTGGAGTGAACTCAGAGGTTCCTCACAAAGAAAATACAGGGTGTAAGCAACATGAACTATGCAGATAGGCTAAAAGCCCTATCCCTTTACTCTGTCTCCTACCAATTATTATGGTGTGACCTATGCCTGACCTACAAGGCACTCACAAATCCAGCCCTGATGGAGCTACTACATATCTGCAAGTCAAACTGCATGAAGGTCATCTGATCTAAGGATCAAAACTTAGTCAATGACTCAAACAAAACATGCTGGAGAGGAAGATATGTGTCTCACAGATTGCCCCTTCTTTGGAACAGGCTTCGTATTCACTTTAAGCAGAGGACTTCCCTGGCCCTCTTTAAATGTAATTTGGATCAATGGATGGAGAATTGCAAATTCACACCTGGGATAGTGCCTATATCCCTTATGGATGGGGTAACCTGTAAGATACTTAATGCACAGACACAAATCCATGCCATCATCTTGCCCCTAGGGGCCACGTATTGGATAAAATTGGGTTATATTGGCTAGGCCCATAAGGGCCCTTAAGCCATTAGCCTAGTAATAGCCTACAAACCTATGAACCTATAAATGCTTCTGCTTCAGAAAACAACATTGAATTTGTCTTCCAGTCAGTACCCTATGTGCTGATTTGAAACTGCTGTCAACTATTCTTTTGAGTCAAGCTGGGCAACATCATGGATGCTCATTTCTCTGTTACACTAAAGAATGAATATGTTCACTTTGGCATTTGATTGTTTCTTGATTGGCTACTTTTGCTCCTGAATCAAACTCATTACTACCATCATTGCAAGCTTTGCACAATGAGATCATATTGTTATTAATGTCTCTTAGGAATTCCTTTTGATTTTTTATTCATAATAATGCCAACTCCATTAGTTATGTTTCCACCACTAATGATGCACTGCACTTTAAAAATAGTGGCACGTCTTATATACATAACATAAGTAAATAATATCTATACCTACACCTACACCTATATCTATATATTCGTATATCAATATAAATCTATCTTTTCACTCTGTCTCTCTCTCTCTCTCACTATATATGCATATATGTATATATATATATCTATATATATATATATATATATATATATATATATATATATATATATATATATAGATTCATATCTGAAAGACCATTTCACTGAGACCAAATCACCTAAAGTTCATTTTACCTTAAACTCATTTCATCTAAAACTCATTTCACTGACAAATAGTACTCTAAGGCAAGTCAAAGGTATATGTCCTTTTCCCCACTGCAGTGGGATCCTGGTGTTAGTATTTATGGTTGGGGGGTGTGGAGGGCACAGCCCCCCACATTGGGGTGTGTGGGGGTGTAGCCCCCTACCTAGGTGGGTTTTACCAAATAATGTAAAACAAAACCAGACAACAGAAAACCAAATTAAGTGGGGGGCTACACCCTCCACATCCCCCACCTAACTATATATACTAACACCAGGATCACACTACAGTGGGGAAAAGGACATATACCTTTGACTTGCCTTAGAGTACTACTTGTCAGTGAAATGAGTTTTCGGTGAAATGAGTTTTAGGTGAAATGAAGTTTAGGTGATTTGGTCTCAGTGAAATGGGTGTCAGTGAAATGGTCTTTCAGTGAAGTGATATAAATCCATATATATATATATATATATATATATATATATATATATATATATATATATATATCTTTATAGGGTTCCTGCAAAGTGGTCAAACTATTATCACATTTTGACTGAATTTGCACGTTTCAGATTGTGGTGTAGTGTGGACTGGACATTTGCTCTTTTCCTCTGTAGTGTGATCTCAAGCTTGACATATGTAAGTTGTAGGTGGGTGTGGGGTTCAGGAGGGCATGACTCCTGCAAAAAATGTTTTGTTACTTTTTGCTATTTTTTATTACTTTAAATTCAATGTATTTTTTCAAGGTTATTATGCTTGATCTATATACATAGATATATAGATATATAGAGAGATAGATTTATAGGTTCATGGGTTCATTGGTGTTTACTAGGTTAATGATCAGTAGGGCATTTTTAAGCCTAGCCATGCATCTGAACTCTCTGGAAAGTTCTGGTACCATTGATAAGTGTAAGCAGGGGCCTGTGGGATTAAACATTTGCAAGCAGGGACCTGGGAGATCAATCATTTATGGGCTGTATGTGGGCATTTGGGCATAGATCCCAAACCAGGGATGAATTTCTTGTTCCCCAACCAGTTGCCCAAGGTACACTTGAATTGGGTTAGGAAGGATCTCTGCTTCACATAGATAGGAAGCCTGTTCTGGAGAAAGGGTAATTTGTGGGATATATAGCTGTCTCTCCAGCAGGTCTTATTTATATCACAGGCAAAGTTTAGGTCTTTAGAAAGGGTAATTCTGGTGATGCTTGTTTTTCAAATATACAGGAGGTTCATCAGGGTGGGGTCTGACAATGCCTTGTATGCCAGGCATAAATCTCCCCTCAACAGCCTGTAGGAGAAAGAATGCATGGAAAGGGCTTTGAAGTGGTCTGCATAGGACATATTACTTACACCCTGCATTATTTTGGTAGATGTGCCTAGTTAGGTACATACCAAAAAGGGCACTGTACTCAATGCTATGTGTGATGAATGCTGAATATAGTGAAGCAATGACCTCCTTGAAGCTAGATAGCATACATTTACTTATAAGTTGCACAACATATAATGATTGTAGAGCAGGAGGGGTGTGGGTGGTGGTGCAGGTGGGCTTGAGCCCCCAAGAGAATATGATTTTAATTTTTGATGTTTGCTATTGCATGCACATAGGTCAGTGCTTGATGCATGTGTACTACATTGTTGACATTTTAGTGATGGTCAAAGGCTAGATCATTGTCTATGTGAGTCTCCAAGTCTCTGACTATTGAGTCAACTCTTAGAGGTGTGCTGTCAATATGACAAAGATATTCAAGAGTTTGATACCTTGAAGTAACAGCTGCAGAATTTGAAAATTAACTTGTCTTATGTTGCTGATGTTTAGATGTGCGAGATTGCAGTATAGCAGAAATTGGGAATGTGCCCTTTCTCAACCATAGTGTGATCTCGGCGTTGGTATAGGTACATAGTAGTAGGGAGTGCACGGTGTGCTTGTTACGCTGCAAAAAAATTAGTTGTTTTGTTTCAGATCTTTGCCTTTTGTACTTAAATTTGTGTGACTCAAACTGTTTTCTCTGACACAGACTCATATATACACACACACACACACACACACACACACACACACACACACACACACACACACACACACACAAACATACATGCACATACATGCTTCACATATTCAAATACATACACACATATGCATATATGTATCTATAAATAGA
>NC_056737.1:1310956978-1311059478 GCF_019279795.1 Protopterus annectens | reverse complement strand
CAGGTGGGCTTGACCCCCCAAGAGAATATGATTTTAATTTTTGATGTTTACTATTTCATGCACCAAGGTCAGTGCTTGGTGCATGTGTACTACATTGTTGACATTTATGCATTTGATGTTTTGTGGTCGATATTAATGACATTATTGTTTGGACCTGCCAACTTTTTGAAATAGTTTTATGCTGTTTTTTACTAGGAATTTACTGCTATGATCTTTTAAAATGCAATTGCTTTTAACGGATTATTGATGTTTTAACTTTTATTGGCAGTGGGATTTAGATTATATTATATAAATACACTATTACTATCTTAATGTTTTTAACACCAAGTAAACGGGTTTCTGAAAGCCTGAAAGCTTTGCTATTTGAATATTAAAATGTTTTTATTTTGATAAATCGTTGAGGTCGTTTCCATTGTTGCGAACCTTTTTTTCAGATATATACACACACACACACACACATATATATATATATATATATATATATATATATATATATATATCTATGCTGGATTCCTAACCAGTGCAGCTCTTACTTATTCAGTAAAGCTTGCAAAAGAATGTTGAGGGCTCAAAATGCAATGACCATGTCATAAGTAAGCAGGATGGTATTATAAAGTGAGTGAAATATGCGGGGCATATAGAGTGTCACACCCTTATTTTCTTAATGTTGGCTATAGCATGCAATGGATTTCACTCTAAGCAGAAGTATGTCCATATGAAAAACAATAAACAGTAGCATGGAATGATATGTTATATCAATAACACAGCTGCTTAAATAATTTGATTGTACATACAAATACAGGAATTTTTCTTCAACAGAAGAAACTGTAATATTTATAATAGTGGGAAAGCTAATTTAGATTTAAAATGCAGCAGTATTACTAAGTGGAAGTAAACATGAATGCAGTTATTAAAGCTTGAAGTCCAGCATGCGTAGCTAGTGACTGAAAAGTAGAGTTTCCATCCAAATGCAATAAAAAAGAAGCAGCAAAGCTTGCCATCCAGACACCACAGGCAATCAGTGCTAACAGTAAAGATGGCATGATTATCATTAAATTGTTACATCAGCTGAACTATTAAAACATTAAACACCATGCAGCTGCCAGGCATACTGAGCCTGAAATTGAAATGGAATGTAGTAATATAGAAATGCTTCCAGATATTAGCTGGAAGAAATTAAACTATGATAATATGCATAAAGACATACTGTTAGGCTAAATCAAAGTGAAGAGTAACACTATAAAGCAGTCTGAGATGGGGGCATCAAAAAGAAATCCCATTTACTTTTACAGTATTGGTTATGAGTACAATGCAGAGCACAAGGCATTAACAAAATCAAAGCTACAATTCCTACCCTTAGGTCAGTTTCAGTCTGCTTGATGAAATATTAAGTGTGATTTAATATTACTTAGAACGTGAATAAATTAAGCAGTGCAACAATCCAAATACTAACAATATTTACGCAGGTTTGCTAGCAGTTACATAAGAAGGTGCTAATATGCGTGTGACTTTTAAATGTTACATTTATCCAGCAGTGAATGAACCAGAATGAGAACCACTTTACGTCCGGAGAGAGTTACATACAATTCGTCAAAGCTCTTCATGTGAGACCCTCTTTTCCAAACTATTACTGTTTAAACAAACAGTTAGAAAACATTTCAAACTCAGGTAAACAGAGGCAAGAAAACATGTATCACTTTACCAGCTCTATATTAGAGGGAAATTAATTATGCAGGTTGATTAATGTAGCAGTAGATGCTGGAGAGGTTCCCCATTGCGATTAGGGAGTGGCAACTATCATTAGTATGTTCTTCTTCTTCCATTATATGATTAGTTCTGTCAATGGATGCTTGCTGAAATTCTAATAATTGCAACTATGAACTCAGAATAAAAGACCACCAAGTACACAGCAGAGCATATACTAAGTACAAGGTTCTGCTGTCTCGGATTATTTCTCATATGTTTGTAGATTATGTAGAAATGACAACCAGAAGAACAGACCTTTATTAAAACATTTTGACCTAGTGCCTCGATCAAAAGACCTTCAAAGGGAATAAAAAGCAAACAATAGACAAAGCATTAAATAGAGACATACTTTAACAAGAACCAATAAATTAAAACAATTAATTATTTAATTAAGTAAAGCTTTCCAGTCCATACTGACATTTAACTCTCTAGGTACCAGTGTTTTACATTTAATAATAAAAACAGCTTTTTCGTGTCTTTAAACTATTATCACCCCATACATTTATTTGCCAATGCTGCAAAATGCATACAGTGGTACCAGCAGTGTTAGAAACATGGGCATTAAAGTAATGTAATGGCACAGAACTAGATTCTCTATTATTCAAAATGTAGTTTAGATTTAACTTTCATCTGTGTTTCACCAACATAGATAAAAACCACAGGGACATTTTAAAGTACAAGCAACAGCTTCAGTAAGACATGAAACATTGTCACAATAATTAACCTTAATACCATTAATAAAATCAAAACATAGTACAATATATTGACAAAAATTACACCTACCAGCGGGAACAGTACCAACCTTAACAAATAATTAGTCAAATTCTTCATGCAGTCTCTTAAAAATAAAATATGTACTAAACTAAACTAAAGTTTTTCTACAAAAACGGTCTTTCCACCCCACGTGTCCTTACCTCGAATGGCTCAATCTGTGCTGAAAAGAAACTATCATCCTGAAAACTAAAAGAAAAGCATTACTGCACTGTCCCTCACTAAGGTAAAGGACTGCAAGGTCTTTCCACCCCACCTGTCCTTACCTGGAATGGCTCATTCTGTGCTGAAAAGAAACTATCATCCTGAAAACTACAAGAAAAGCATTCCTGCACTGTCCCTCACTAAGGAAAAGGACTACAAGGTCTATATCTTAAGTGTAACTGTTGTGCTAATAGATTGATTGGCTGAAGTGGTCTACAGCTAGCCTAGGGTCCATAGTAAAAGATAGCTTAACAGTCTTAGACTCCCTAGTCAGGCTGCTGTAATAAGTAATAAAATAAGCATTCTACAGCGCATACAGCCAGTATAACACTTCCCCCCTGCTTACTTCATCTCACAGTTGCTAAAGAAATAACAAATATCTGTACAAAATTCAGGTTAAAAGCTTGGTTACTCCCAACTGTCAGTAAAATTGTCTGGCTAAACTACAAACTTTGTTTAATACAATATTGAGTAAAACACAGCTCAATTTCAAAAGAGTTGAGTAAATTGGGTAAATTGTAGCTTACTTTAAAAATAACTGAGTAAAATCACTGTAAAGTTGTATTCTTTAAGCCTGCATACTCACAGACCCTGGAAATCCTTGGAGCTTGGTATAGCCCCACTCTGCTCACCCTTGCTTCACCCAGGCTTGATCCGAGCCCCACCCTGCCTCTAAATTACACCCACCCCCACTAGTGCTAAATTTAAGCCCAATGAACCACTACCCCCTCTTACAACCTATCACAGATAACCCCCACCTTCATACACCACCCCCCATACACCAACCCTTCCTGCCAACAACCCTCTTAATTCTCCACCCACATTCCTTAACAAGTACCACTACTATCAAGATGAGACCAATTATGTTCCTCTCAGTTATATTGCCTGGGCTATATCTCCTCACCAACTATGAAAACCAGCCCTAGCTTGTCTTTCATCATCTCATACCATCTCTGCTCCCACCTTGCATGAATCAGACCAACCTCTAGTTCACTACAACCCTATCCTCTCCACTTTTAACAACCACCAACTAACTAGACCATGGTCCATCTCCCCCAAAACTAGATATTATCATAAAATAATAAGTAAAGCACTGAAACTAATAATCACTGTACAACTTACTCTGATGAGGGATGGGGACTTCCACCCTAACCCTGGACCCATCCTTCCCACAAGCTCCCAGCCCACTACCACCTTCAACATATGGTCAAATTCAAGGTCCCCTAACCCTCTCCTGACCTGTCACATAAACATCAGGAGTATTAACAACAAGGTCCATAATCTTCATGCCCTTCTAGCCACCTACTCACCTGATGTGCCATGTCTTACAGAAACCTGGCTAAAACCAGGGACTAAAAATGATGAGGTTATCCCAGCAGGGTACAGCATACTTAGACTAGACCGTAACACCAGGAAAGGTGGAGGAGTAGCAATTATGTTTAAAAACACAATAGATGTCACACTAACCCCACAACAACCCCCCTTGTTCAATAATGCAGAAGCCCTAGTTAGAAAACTACAGCTTAACAAAAGTAAATCTATATTCATTGCCTGCATTTATATCCCCCAGGCAACAATGCAAATACCCTAGAAGACTTCCTCCAATGGCTTTGCAACACATACCCCCATGAAACTATGGTGTCAGGAGACATTAATATTGACTAGAACAATTGTTCCTCCGAATCTCCCACCACCCATATAAACCTTCATGGCTATACCCAACTTGTATCCTCACCCACCAGAATAAACAAATCCAACTACAAAGGCAGTATCCTGGAATGGATTCTTATCAACAATCACCCAGACCTGTATAACACGGGTGCCCTCCCAGATGATATAAGTGACCCCCTACTCAATTACATCATTAAGCATAAAATAGATAACCACTACCAAGTTCTATATAAATCTATCAGAAACAACAAGAACTTTAACTCCACTGATGTTCAGAATAAACTCAGGGCATACAATTGTGCCATACTTAAAAGAACTTCCACTAGATGATGCTGAAGCCTACTTTAATTCTAAATTCCTCTCCATTCTATATTCCCACACTCCTATCTGCACTCTCAGAGCCAAAACTAAGGCCACCCCTGGCTCTCTAAAGTAACCAAAATCTAAATCATAGCAAGGAATAAATCATGGGACAAATGGTGCACCTCCAAAGACCCACTTGACCATATTAAATTCCGACAACTAAGGAATGATACCAAGAAAGACACACTGTTAGACAAAAAAAAAACTTCTCTCAACACCTTCAGCAAAAACACCAGAACAAACCTCAAAAATTTTGGGGAAGCATAAACAAACTGCTCCACCCTGGCCAAACCTCCACCCCCACCCCCTCAACTTGTGACCTTAAAACTCCAGAGGAAACTGCTAACATCATTAACAATTTTTTCACCAAAACCATCCAATCACTAGCTAGCCAATTACCCCACCAGCTCCTTTCAAAACTCCTCCACAACCACTACCCCACTCCCTTTCGCCTTTCAACCTGTATCTACAGCCACCATCTGATCTCTAATTAACAAACTAAAGCCCACTACCCTGGCAGCTGATCTCCTCCCACCAGAATATTTACAAAAAGGGGCAGATGTCATTGCATACCCTGTCTCCATCATAATAAACCACACGTTGACTGAAGCCACTATCCCCTCTCTCTGGAAGGTTTCCCATGTCATTCTCCTCCATAAAGGAGGGAATTCTTTAAACCTCTCAAACTTCCGCCCAATAGCCATACTATCACCCTTGGCCAAAATCATGGAAAAGTGCATCCACAACCAATGAATGCACTATCTCACTCAAAATAAACTACTGGCCAACTCTCAGCATGGTTTTAGGCCACACTACAGCACCTCATCAGCCCTCCTATCCTTCTCTAACTCTATCAACATCAACCAAAACAATAACAAACTTACCTCTGCTCTCTTCCTAGATCTCTCTAAGGCCTTTGATATGGTCAATCACCAACTGCTTCTCCGTACCCTGAAGGAACTGTCACTGAATATTATCTCTATTAAATAGTTCCAATCTTACCTGTCTGATAGACTACAAGCAGTTTTATGGCAGAATACCCTATCCATACATCTACCCATTACTCTAGGAGTCCCGCAAGGCTCCATACTAGGACCACTACTCTTCTCAGTCTTTATCAATGACCTACCAACCATCACTCCCAAGGCCATCTGCATCCAATACATGGATGACTCTACTTTAATATGTCCTGCCTCCTCCTCAACTGAGCTTATGACCCTAACCCAGAATACTTTCAGTGATGTAGAAAAATGGTTCGCAAACTGTCAGCTTCTATTAAACCCCATCAAAACTACACTGCTCATCTTTTCCCCCACCTGCAAATCCTCCTCACCGTTGTTTACTATAAGTTCCAACAATGGCACAATTATATCCCCAGATACTCACACAAAACTCCTGGGAGTCACAGTCAGTAACGCCCTAAAATATGATATCCATGTCAATCAAACCATCAAATCTGTCAACTGGGCTCCCTATACAGGATCAAACCCTTCCTCACTCCTTTTGCAAGAGTCACTATTGCTCGGTCCCACCTACTTTCTACCCTCCTCTATGCCTCCCCCCTCTTCACTAACCTGAACCAAGCCACCCTTACCAAACTTGCTAGTTGTTACAACCATATTGCTAGATTTGTCACAGGTGCTAACTCTAGGATCCACCATTGTATTAACCTAATTCAACTAGGATGGCTGGAGTGGCCCAGTCTTCTCCAATACAACCAACTTGTAATAACCCACAAAATACTATATCAACTCAAAAAAACACCAGCACTAAATAAGATCATAAAACCATACAGCAACCTGAGGTCACTATGCTCTGCTGACAAACAGCTGGTACAAACAACTAACAGCATAAATGTAACTGGGGACTCTCTATTCACCAACTCAGTAGGCAAAACTTGGAATATGCTACCTGATGAACTTACTCACCAATCCTCCTTAAACCAGTTCAAAAAAAGCCTCAAACTACACTTCCAATAACATTGGCAATGTCCCTGCTTAAACCCAAACTAATCACCACCCGCTGTTCCTGCAAACTCTCCCTAAGCATTTCAATCATATACTCTAATAAGTGCATGAATTCTTGATTGGACTTAGCCCATAACTGTCTGTTTTATTGTCTGAAACTGCAGCCGCATGATTTTGATGTTGTCTACAATGTTTTATCTAAGTTTGTAACCCTACTGAAAACTGCATATTATACTTATCTCTAAATGTTTCTATTGTTCCTAATGTATTTGTACTCTGCTTTCTGGAGCTTTTCTCCCCGGGCCTCCGCTGAAAATGGATATATATCCAGTCAGACTTTCCCGGTAAACAAATATAAAATAAAATAAAATAAAAAAAATAAAAATAATTTTACAGATTTTTGCCATGTTAAATGCAATTTTTGGGCATGTAGTAAGAAATTCTTGAAATTGTAAATCATCCTTAGAAATATCCAGTAACAGTATCACATATGGTTTTCTGTAATAAGTCATATTCCATAAAATATAAAACATATTTATTTTTATAACAATTAGTGTAGTGAGCATAACTGTATATAGTTAAGAAGCTACAAGTAAACTAATCTTTCCTGTGTACATGACATACCTTATAGTAAGCAGATCATACTCTATCAGGAGAATAACCTCTACCTTAGAGAGGAAAAAAACATACCCTTCACTGCATAATCTTTGCATCCATAATAATGCCACATAAGATAAAGATTGAAGAGTACGAGAGGGACTGTGACTGGTAGCACATAAAAAAGCACCATTGGTTGTAGGATTATGGTCTGCACTAGAACAAATACCAAAACTAATAGAGCTCCGCAAAACTACATAGAAAAAAAATCACCTTATCTAAATGAAGTTTAAAATTTAAAGAAACAACAACTCTTGTCATTTCCTTTTTGAAAAAATCCATTTACAGATTCATCACCTTTCACAAAAATCATATAATCTCTGTAATGAAGATAACAAACCATATCATTTTTATAAAAAACAGTAGAACAAATATTCAGCTTTTCAAGCTAGCCCATAAAAAGGATGACATAGGAGGAAGCAAAAGGAACACCCACTTTGGTACCTTTGATCTGTTGAAGGTAGCTTCCATCAAAAACAACAATAACAACAAAAATATATATGATGCAAGCAAAACTCAATAATTTCATATAAGAAATGTGCAAAAGGAGAGTCTCCAAAAAACATTTGTAAAGCTTGTTGACTAAAGTGATGTACTGTATTACTATATAGAATGACTGCATCTTAAGTAATCAAAAAGAAATCCACATTCCAAACAATACCATCCAGGTTCTGTAGTAACATTGTAGAATCCCTAATGTATGATGGTAAAAGTAAAACCTTGGGGAACAATTACTTATCAATGCACCTAGCTAAGTTCTCAAAAAAAAAATTCTGACAATGTGATAAAATTTTTCTTCCCAGAGGATTATCACAATTTTTGTGAATGTTAGGGAGACAATAAAAAGTGGAAAGTCTGGGTTTCAAAATATTCAGTTATTTAAAATGTTACTCAAGAAGTAAATCCTGTTCATGGAAAGCATCTAAGTATTCTGTATATCAAAAGAGCGTAACAACGAACAAGAACACTATAAGAGACTACTTCGTAAAATAAACAGACGTTTAATGACTCCAAATTAATGTTAGCTTTAAATCGAATATTTAGCCTTCCTCAGACAAACAGCAGAACAGGAAATGACATTTCTTAAAATACATGTATAGAACCAATTGAAATAAAGTGCATTTAGTAATTAAATGTAACTAAGGTTACCTTAAAGTAGTGTAATCCATTGCAAACATAAACCTTAAATAAAGGTAAGATAATGCCTCTATAGGCATTGCAGAACAACAAGTGATTTGTTGCAAGTAACTCCATTCATCAAAATATTTACACAGATGTTAAACTCTATATTGCTAGATTATTTAATCATAACTTGCTTCATACTTATATGATATGTTAAAATATTATAAAACAGTGAATAAAAATATTTGTGTATATTTTGAATTAATTATTACAAAAATATTTCCACATTTTGAATTATTTCCACATTTAAAATTAAAAATACTAATTAATTTTTGCCGTGGAATTCCTATACAGTCATAGAATAATACAATTTTACATTAATGCATTCTGTTAGGGAATGATTGGTGTTAGGTCTATTTCATATCTAAATATGAGAAACCTCCCCTGTATGTGTTATCTATTATACGATAACCATTTTAATACACATTTTATTGATAGATTATCATTGATGCCAGGTAATAAATCAATGATAATCTATCAATAAAATGTGTATTAAAATGGTTATCGTATAATAGATAACACATACAGGGGAGGTTTCTCATATTTAGATATGAAATAGACCTAACACCAATCATTCCCTAACAGAATGCATTAATGTAAAATTGTATTATTCTATGACTACTGTATAGGAATTCCACGGGCAAAATTAATTAGTATTTTTAATTTTTAAATGTGGAAATAATGTTCCAAAATGTGGAAATATTTTTTGTAATAATTAATTCAAAATATACACAAATATTTTTATTCACTGTTTTACAATATTTTTAACATATCATATAAGTATGAAGCAAGTTGTATGATTAAATAATCTAGCAAGTATAGAGTTTAACATCTGTGTAAATATTTTGATGAATGGAGTTACTTGCAACAAAGTATCACTTGTTGTTCCGTAATGCCTATAGAGGCATTATATCTTTACCTTTATTTAAGGTTTATGTTTGCAATGGATTACACTACTTTAAGGTAACCTTAGTTACATTTAATTACTAAATGCACTTTATTTCAATTGGTTCTATACATGTATTTTAAGAAATGTCATTTCCTGTTCTGCTGTTTGTCTGAGGAAGGCTAAATATTCGATTTAGCCGAAAGCGCTAACATTAATTTGGAGTCATTAAACGTCTGTTTATTTTACGAAGTAGTCTCTTATATTGTTCTTGTTCGTTGTTACGCTCTTTTGGTTCAACAGTTTTTTCGTTTGTGGCTTGGTGTTTGATATGGCGAGCGGAACCGGAGATACTTCCACGGCTTTAGGAACGCAGCTGAGCAGTCCTGAAAGGGTTGTGAACAGTTCCAGCAATGATTTGACCACTCTTGTGGAACTGCTTTTGGGCAGGGTCGATGCCCTAACACAAAAAGTTGACGCTATTACTGCGGCAGCTTCTAACCAAGATAACAGATCTTCTGGTTTGATTTCATCGCAGCAGAGCGACAATGATGATTTTTTTATTCCTAATGGGCAGCAATTACCCATTACAGCAACATCACCTACTATACTTACATCAACGGAATGGGCTATACCGACTTCGAATGAACAGCCCTGTCCTGTGATTACGCTATCTGGGGCACCAAATCCAGGTAACAATAAAGTTAATTTTAATAATAACATTACCAATCAAAGGAACTGTAACCAGCAAGGAATACCAACAATGGCTGATTTTTTAATGAACAATAATTTTTTCAGCCAAGGGTTCAGTCAGCGTAATGAACCCAATGTAAACCATATGACTGATACAAATGTATTAGGGGATAAAATTGATGAATTTGACAATAAGTTATACAAATATAAAAAACTGCAATTGGAAGTCGCATATCTCACAGAATGTGTTAAACACAAGGTTGTCCCAAAAGGACTAAGACAATGGCGTTTTCCATCTGGGTTGGTGGAAAATTCTCTTTTTCACCAAGAGCTGTTGGCACTGTTCGATCGACAAGGGATCGAATTCTTACAGGCTCTCATTGCTTTTTATTCAAAGGATATTGCGGTTCTTGCAGTTGATTTGGATGCCCTTGAAAAATATATTACTTCCAGTGATGAATTCTTGCGTTTCAAGTACGACTACTGTCGTATCTTTTCCAGCATTGAGGCTAGTATGGAGAAATTACTACTTAGTAAAAAGAAAAAATTAAGTCGAGATTTAACGGACTATGCGAATAAAACTGCTTATCCCAGGCCTCAAAATAAAACGCAGGTTATCAAAGGGGAAGTGTCCAATCAAACTGGACAAAATATGAATGTTATCCCAGTAGATAACATCAATAATGACAATAACCAAGAAGGTTTTACAACTCAACGACAGGGCTATAGAAGGAGCCCAAGGTTGAACAATAACAACAGTACCAACGTTAATAACACTAATCAGTTAAACACCTCAGCAAATGGACTGAGGGACAATATTCAACCACAAGGCCAATTTATGGCAGATTTTGATCAACAGGACAACCAGGATTTTCATCAGGCCAACAATACCCGTGCAACCAACCGTATGAGGGCCCAGACAGGGAACAATACGAGGAACAAGAAAAGAGGGGGGAGGAGGAGATGATCCAGGTTCCCTCTTTTGGTTTGGAACCAAATATCCTGAAAAGTAGTAACAATGACTTTACAGTGTATAATTATACACTTATTGAAATCCATCAGGATATTGTCAACTTCTTTGCAAAAGATCTATCGTTTGTTCCGGCGCAACATATGGACATAGGGAAAACACTGGTTGACCTAAAAGTTTTTGTTAGAAAACTTAATTTACATTCACTGTTAGGCAATAACACAGAGTTACTGAACCCCCTTAGGGTATCTAGTACATATAATCCACCCCTTCATCCGAGTTTATTAGTGTTTGAGAAAATGTGTGAAACAGATTTGTGGGCAATTAAAAATCGGATTATGTATAGTAATCAAAAAGATCTTAACAATATGACCACACTGGAATGGGATTTTCTCTATTTATTAAGGGATTGTAGGATCCGTGTCATGAAACCGGATAAAGGGGGTGGGGTGGTATTAATGGACCACTTTAAATATGTGGAATACATGAGGAAGCATTTGGATACACCAGCTTATAAGGAAGTATCTCTGAATGAGATACATGGAGCCTACAGGAAGATCAACAACACACTATATGATTTACTCATGGAAGGTTTTATTATTCCAGAAACGTATAGATATTTGCAAATGCCATCTCCCAGAATCTCAGCCTTCTTTGGAACACCAAAATTACATAAACAGCTTTACTCACCGCCGTTTAGGCCTATTGTGGATGGCAGGGGTTCGGCCACCTACGCATGTGCAAGACTAGTTGATAGTATTATTAAACCTTTACTAGCACAGGAGGCACATATCTGCAAGGATTCTTGGTCCTTTCTGAAAAATATTGGCGAAATTGAATATACCCCGGACATAGTTTTCCTCACAATAGACATAAAAGACCTGTATACAGTTATACCACAGGACATAGGCCTTAATTGGGTGAGAGAATTTATGGTTGCCAAGAATGTTGATAATAACACCATTCATTTGACTGAAACACTCTTGGAGATGGTTTTGGTAAATAATTTTTTCTTTTTTGAAAATAATTTTTACCTTCAAACCTCCGGAGTAGCAATGGGTTCGCCATGTGGGGGTTCGTTCGCCAACGCAGTACTGTCATATTGGGAAAAAGAACTCCTATTTAAGGATGAGGTTTTCAAACAGTATGTCTCCTGGTATACTAGATACCAGGATGACATTTTCTGTTTATGGAAAGGCAACTTTATAGAACGAATGACCAACATGACAAACTTTTTACAGTTCACTTTTAACATACAGGAAAGTGAGATCAGTTATTTAGACATTCTTCTTACAAAGGATGTTAATAATAAAAGATTGAAAAGTAACATACATAGAAAATCCACATATTCTAATAGTTTTTTGCATTTCTCCAGTAGCCACCCCTACTACCAAAAAAGATCAGTAGTAAAAGGTCAGTTAGTGAGGGCGTCACGTATGGTTACTGAAGATTTGGATTTCCAAAATGAATGCAACAAACTAAAAAATATGTTTTTAGCAAGAGGCTATCCACCCACTTTGATTGACAACATCATAGTGGAAGTAGTAAACAAACGGAAGTCGGGCCATTTTATTCCCCTCCTTAATAACAAAACTTTCAGAGAAGAAGAACTGGCACTAATTCCGGTTAGTCTGCCAACCAGAGATAGAAGTAAGGACACTAATTATAATGTGTCTTTTTTACACACTTTCTCGCTAGATTTTCAAAAAATTAGGGAGATCCTGTATAAGAATTGGGATGTAATTAATCACGACAGTACTTTGTCTACATCATTAGGTGATAAACCCAACATAACATACAGGAGAGGCCAAAACCTTAAAGCTATTTTGGAAAGGGCACCAAAAAAGTTTATTTCTCAGCGCCCCAAGGGAATGTACAAATGTGGTGCCTGTGCAGAATGTAAATTTATTAGAGTGGGCACTCAGTTCAACATTAAAGATAGGACATATAAAATAAACAAGCATTACAACTGTGAATCAAAATCTGTGGTATACGCTGCTCTGTGTAACCAATGTGAAGCTTTCTACATTGGCAAGACAGAGCGTAGATTTAAGACCAGAATACACGAACACATTTATGCTATTAGTAGAAGGGATGTGAATAATGCCTTAGCTAAGCATATTATTAGCAATACAGGGCATTCCTTCAACTTTGTTATAGTTCAACAAAGAATGCCAGATCTAATGGGTGGCCCCTGGCAAATTAGGTTAGAGATAGATGAATTGATGTGGCAGGTACGAACTAGAGCACATTTATTACCTGGCATCAATGATAATCTATCAATAAAATGTGTATTAAAATGGTTATCGTATAATAGATAACACATACAGGGGAGGTTTCTCATATTTAGATATGAAATAGACCTAACACCAATCATTCCCTAACAGAATGCATTAATGTAAAATTGTATTATTCTATGACTACTGTATAGGAATTCCACGGGCAAAATTAATTAGTATTTTTAATTTTTAAATGTGGAAATAATGTTCCAAAATGTGGAAATATTTTTTGTAATAATTAATTCAAAATATACACAAATATTTTTTATTCACTGTTTTTATAATATTTTTAACATATCATATAAGTATGAAGCAAGTTGTATGATTAAATAATCTAGCAAGTATAGAGTTTAACATCTGTGTAAATATTTTGATGAATGGAGTTACTTGCAACAAAGTATCACTTGCTGTTCCGTTGCAATGCCTATAGAGGCATTATATCTTTACCTTTATTTAAGGTTTATGTTTGCAATGGATTACACTACTTTAAGGTAACCTTAGTTACATTTAATTACTAAATGCACTTTATTTCAATTGGTTCTATACATGTATTTTAAGAAATGTCATTTCCTGTTCTGCTGTTTGTCTGAGGAAGGCTAAATATTCGATTTAGCCGAAAGCGCTAACATTAATTTGGAGTCATTAAACGTCTGTTTATTTTACGAAGTAGTCTCTTATAGTGTTCTTGTTCGTTGTTACGCTCTTTTGGTTCAACAGTTTTTTCGTTTGTGGCTTGGTATTCTGTATATCATCCTTGTTTGTAGGTTGTGGTATCATTCAAATGTTTATAACACATCTTCATATATTGTATATAATGCAAAATTGTAATTGAATTACTCTTATCAGCAAGTTTTATAATTAACCTACCATTTTTGACAGGCTCTTCAAAGTGTGCCATTCTTGTTCAGTTAAATTATAAACAACTGAAGATTTATCGGAAGAATCACAAAAATTGTGCAAATCACATAAAACAAAATTAAAAAATCTATTTACAGCCTACTTTTTAAAGGGAGCCTAACACTATTAGAATGTACAACAGGATACTGATTTACATTTACTTATGGAGCAAAATCATCACTAGTAACATGTATGAAATTCATCATAATCTGAAAAATATGTATCCAATAGCATATTTTCCAGTAAATAATTATGACATACAGAACTACAGTCAAAAAAGTCTTTAAGGTGTAGCTGCCATACATTTGTAACCAAATTGACTGCCACATTGTGTAATCTAGGCAAGTTTGTAGGAACAGACTTTTGAACAAGTGACAAAACATCCATCAGAGAATCATGTAATATGTAAACAGAAATATTATAAGTCTCTGGCTTAAGAAAATTGGTGCCCCCATATCTTAGATGGTTTAATAAAACCTGAAAAAATGTCTGCGGTACAGATGTTATTCATAAATTCACAAATATATACATTCTTATCAACAATACTATTTTTTTCTAATTCTCCCAATGTCTATCCTTTTTAAAACGTCCTCTATTCCAAAAATCTTATTTAGGGGTATAAGAATCTTTGTGAACAGAAGAAATATAGTCATATTTAGCAGCAGCCTGCATTTAAAGTGGAACCTGTGTGTTGAGAGACAGCCTTACAAGACTATCTGCAAATATATAGAGCTGAGTATATTTTTCTGTATTATTCTGCATTATAGAGCTAAATTGTTGCTTAGATATCTGTTGTCTTACTGTTCTGCAAATATACAGAGATCAGTATATATTTTTTTGGTTTTATAATTTGCACTCTGATACCTCACATCTCTGTTGAAACTTTTCCCCACCCCTCCTCCCTGTTCTTGGTTGTAGTTTAAATTTGGTGGCCTTTGCAGTGCCCGCCCCACTGTAGATTTGATCTAGGACACTTCCCCAGTCCCATCTCTTTACCGCATTCTACCTAATAAACCCTTTCTGCACTTGCTTTTAGTCCTTTTTTAATTTAATTACATTTTTTCAAATGTGTGTGGACTAATATTGCTACATACTCAGCTTGCACTGCATGTGAATTGTTTTTACTACTGCTTTTGCTACTTTTCTGAAAAAAAAAAAAATTGTAAGCCTGTTTCCTACCTTTCCTGTAATTAGTGTTCCAGATACAGATTTGCTGTATCCAGGACTATTTGTAAGCTTCAGAGCCCCCCAAGCCTTTCTGTGTTGGAGGGAAGCCTTCTAGCTTATCAGTGGGAGTGGTAAGCACTAGGTAACCTGTATACCACATAAGGAGTGGTTCTGGCCCAGAATTTGTAGTTATTGGCCATTTGGGCGGTCTTCCATCTCTCTCAACTTTCTGGTTTGAAGGCCTGCATTTGAACTTGTTTCTGTCCTGTAACTCCTAGGCCCATCTCATTTGCTCACTCAAAAAAAAAAAATGATCTGCTTTTACTGTATTTGTGTTTCTTCCTACTTTATTTTGCTTTTAAGGCCATCTTAAAAGTACTCAATTGTATTTATTACTGCTTGGTGTAACTCATTCTAAGCCTTTTAGTTTAAGCACTTGGGCTTCAGACCAGTTGTTTTACATTAAGAAGGTTTGTGGTCTGTACTGTAGTGGCAGAACAGGTAGCTTACATCCTTCTAAGTTGGGAACTGCTGATTGTGGGCTCAGTGTCTGTTATTCTAAAAGTGTATTCATTCTGGTTTAAGCACTTGGGCTTCAGGCCAGTTATTTTACATTAAAAGGGTTCGTGGTCTGCACTCTTGTGGGAGGAGAGGCTGGACTCTGCCCTTCTGAGCTGGGAATTTCTGGTTAAAGGCTTATAGTGCTTGCATATTTGAACTGCTTCTTACTGAAACTGGTACACCTTGTTTGCTGTAGCATAGACTAGATCCAGGCCTGCTGAATCTAGCTTTGTTTGTATAACATGAGCACTAATCCAGGCATTCTTTAAAGTATTAAATTGTATTTATTACTGCTTGGTAGTAACTTGATTAAAGTTTAGCTATCATTCTAAGTCTTTTGGATTAAGCACTTGGGCTTCAGACCAGTTGTTTTACATTAGGAAAGTTTGTGGCCTGCACTGTAGTGGCAGGACAGGTAGCTTACATCCTTCTAAGTTGGGAACTGCTGATTGAGGGCTCAGTGTCTGTTATTCTAAAAGTGTATTAATTCTGGTTTAAGCACTTGGGCTTCAGGCCAGTTGTTTTACATTAAGAAGGTTTGTGGTCTGCACTGTAGTGGCAGAACAGGTAGCTTACATCCTTCTAAGTTGGGAACTGCTGATGGAGGGCTCAGTGTCTGTTATTCTAAAAGTGTATTAATTCTGGTTTAAGCACTTGGGCTTCAGGCCAGTTATTTTACATTAAAAGGGTTTGTGGTCTGTACTCTTGTGGGAGGAGAGGCTGGACTCTGCCCTTCTGAGCTGGGAATTTCTGGTTAAAGGCTTATAGTGCCTGCATATTTGAACTGTTTCTTACTGAAATTGGTACACCTTGTTTGCTGTAGCATAGACTAGATCCAGGCCTGCTGAATCTAGCTTTGCTTGTATGCTTGTTGTTTGTTTGCTTGTTATTTCCCTGAAATGCTAGTTCAACCTAAAACGTGGCTTTTCAGCACTTCTGTGGATCCCTAGTGATATCTGCATTGCTTACTGTACTTATTTCCTTGTTTCACCTGAAAGAAAGTTACTGTTTGTCATTTTTGCATTTAAGTTACCTGTAACACATTGCATTTAAGTTACCTGGCACTTGCTCAGTAAAACAATTATATAAGTCAGCACTAAAAAATTAAAAGCACTACACCCTCACAAACTCCCCTTGAGTACCTTGTTTCCCATTGGCCCTTTTTTCAATTATAAAGGAATTCCCAGTACTATTCTAGCATGTCCAAAGGTCAGTTGTCAATCTCCTCTCTGGTCCAGCTGGTGAATCTGGGAATCTTGAGGCAATGTTACAACTGCCTCATGTACACAGACAACCCTCTCCTCCTCCCAACAAATTCCAACACATGTGAGGGATGCAGCCATATAGCCATACTGGAAGCTAAGCTCTTTCAACTCAGTACTGGCGAAACCAGTCAGGAGGAGAAGGAAACCACACTCACTACAATTCCAGTCTCACATAGACCTACCACGACAGCAAACCAAACGCATAAACACACAAAAACATACTTGGAGGCTCTAAATAAAAATATGCCTAAGCAGCAGAGACCTCCAAAGCAGACACCCAAGCAACCGCTACCCCAAAACAAAACACGTGCAACACATAGCTCACAAAGCCAGTGTGTCAACAGTCACAGCCCTTAAGGCTAAACAACACACCTGATACACTTGTAATAGGTGACTCTATCGTCAGGCACAATGACATCCCGCTCACCAGGCTGAACAAGGAGAAGGTCACGGTGAGCTGCCTGTCGGGCGCTAGGATCCGCCACATAACACAAGCACTCAGGTCACTCTAAGGCAAGTACAAATATGACTCAGTCATTGTCCATGCTGGTGTGAATGACCTGAGACGTACCTCCCTGGACTACATGAAAAGAGACATAGAGGAGTTCCCTGAGCATGTAGCCCAGGCCGGTATGACCCTGACCTTGAGTAGCATCTTACCCTCACCAAGAATGATGCCAAAATATGAAGACAAGATGATCAATTTCAACAATTTATTATTTATTTTATTTTATTTATTTATTTAAATTTGTTGACTGGGAGTGTCCGACTGGACGTGGGTCCATTTTCAGCGGAGGCCCGGGGAGAAAAGCTCCACAGTAAAATAAGCAAACAGTAGTTACATTGGATTACATAGCGATTAACAATTTAACATAGAAATTACTTACAACATATTTACAGATGAAGAACATAGTACATCAGTAGACAACTAGAATCTTTATCTGTGAAGTGCATAACAGGCATTAACAAATGTAACAATGAGAAGTTCCTGCTGTATAATAAGTACTAGGCTTATGAGCATCTGAGCTTGCTATCATCAAGGTAGTTAGTGGAGGTGAAAGAAAGGTAGTAGTTGGATGGGGTGGATGATATTAGAGTGGGAGTTGCAAGGGCATAGCCAGCATGTTTTTAGGTGCGCTTTTAATAAAGTTTTGAAGTTGGTGCATGATGGTACGGAGGTAATTGTGGGTGGGAGTGAGTTCCATAATTTGGCTATGGTGCAAGAGAATAGTGCTTCACCAGCAGAGTTATTGGCTTTAGTGATCTGCAAGTGATTTTTGTTGCTGGATCTTAGTGGTCTGGTGGTGCGATAGGGTTGGAGTAGATTCTGGAGGGATCAGACATTTAGTTGATGGTTTACTAGTTTGTGGGCGAGTGAGAGTTGATACCACTGAAGGAGGTGAGGGAGTTCAAGCCAGCCCAGTTCAGCAAGTGAGAGACAGTGGTGACTACGGTAGGATTCCCCTGTGGCGAATTTGGCGATTTTGTTGTAGCAGGTCTCTAGCTTGTTTAGATCACATTGCCTTAGGTTGGTATATACTGGAGAGGCATAAAGTAGGGTGGAGATATGGTGGGAATTTGCTATTGAAATCTTTGCTGCTTTGGTGAGAAATTGTTTATTTCTGTATAATGCTCCTAGTTTTTTGTGGACTTTTTTATGGTCATGGATATGTGAATGTCAAATTTTAGTTTATTGTCTATTTCCACTCCTAGCAATTTGGTGTGTTCAGTTGGGTATATAGTGGTGTTGTCTTTGCTGTGATGTTAAAGTGAGAGTTGTTTTGAGTATGCTTGGTGGGTTGGAAGATGAGTAGTTTAGTTTTGTTTGGGTTGAGTATTAATTGGGCATCGGATAACCATGTTTCAACAGAGGAAAAGGCTTCCTGTGTGACTTTTGCAGTTTGGGTAGGGACTGGGCTGAGCAGATGATGGTTGAGTCATCTGCGTATTGGATGAGTGTGCCATGTTTGGTGGCAGAGGCTAGATTATTGGTGTAAACAGAGAAAAGTAGGGGTCCAAGGATGGATCCTTGGGGAACCCCTATGGAGACAGGTAGTTGGGGAGATATGTAATTCTGCCATACAACGGATTGTTGGCGGTCAGACAGGTAACTCTGAAACCAGTTGGTGACTGATTGTGAGAAGGATAGGTTATTGAGGACAGAGATAAGTTGTTTGTGTGGGACCATGTCAAATGCTTTAGATAGGTCTAGGAAAGTAGCAGAGGAGAGATAGCCATTGTTTTTATGCTGAAGAATAGTGTTAGTAAAAGAGAGTAAGGCAGTGGTGGTGCTATGGTTTGGTCGGAAACCATGCTGAGTACTGGAAAGGAGGTTGTTAGTAAGGAGGTAGTGTGAGACCTGAGAGTGTATGCATCTCTCTAGTATTTTGGAGAGTGGAGAGAGAATAGCTATGGGGCGATAATTGGTTAGTTCTGCAAAGGGTCCGCCTTTGTGGAGGGGAATTATATGTGAGACTTTCCACAATGTGGGAACGTAACTTTCTGACAGAGATCGGTTAATCAAGATGGATACTGGGTAGGCCAGAGCATCAGCTGCGATTTGTAGGTATTCACTTGGGAGATTGTCTGCTGCTAATTTGGTGGGTTTAAATTTAGTTAAGAGTTTTTTTATGTTGGAGGTAGGTACAGGAGAAAAAGAGAAGGCAGTAGGGAGATTACTAGTTGAAGGTGTGGGTTGGAGGGGAGGGGGGTTGTGTTGTTTAGCTAGTGATAGTATGGTTTGGGTGAAGTGTGTGTTGAATGAGGTAGCAATATTTTCTGAGGAGTGAGGGATGTTAGGAGGAGGGGTACTGACTTTACCTGTTAAGTATTGGTGTCATTCAAAGGGGATCCAATGCCTGTCAGCCTGGGATGACATGCTCGACAAGCCACGATGCTTCGCTAGGGACGGCTTGCACCTGTCACCCCTGGGCTTTCGGATATTGGCAAAGGCTCTTGCTACCCCCATAGTGTCTTTTTTAGGCAAGGCTCAAAAGACAAACCCACCTCCATAGTTATCACAAGGGATAAGAAACTAAGAGTAATGCTACCCAACGCCAGAAGTCTAAACCTCAAGATGCACGCACTCGAAACTCTCCTTAGCATGGAGAACATTGATATCTGTGCAGTAACAGAAACCTGGTTCAAGGCTTCCGAGAGCACCCCAGCACTACCAGGTTATACCTCATACCATGCTTTTCGGCCCCAAAACTTGGACCGAACCACAAAAGGAGGGGGAGTATCAATATTCGTCAAAGATACCCACACTTCAGCACGAAGAATCAGAGACTATCCATGTGCAACTAACAGTGGGTAAAACTGCCTTCCAGTTTATATCCTGCTACATACCACTCTCCCAAACCCAGGAACCCCACTCGGCCTTCCTGAGAACACTGGAAAATATGAAGGTCTCTCCAAACACCATTATATTGGGTGACTTCAACTACCCAAACATAGACTGGGAGCATTACTCTAGCTCCAACACCCTAGCCCAAAGGTTCCTAGAATTTATAAACTCAAATGCTATGGAACAACTTGTTACCACTCCCACAAGAGGGGAAAACATACTGGACCTGATCATCACCAACATGGGGACTCTATGCTCCAGACCAGAAGTGTATCCCTCACTGGTAAGATCAGACCATAAACTAATCTCACTGGATATTCAAATCCCGACGCCACCCCCTGCCCTGAAAACCACAGTGAAAAACTTCTCTAAAGCAAATTTCACATGCCTCAAAACCGAGGTGGAATCCTTCAAAGCCCCCGGGCCTGTGGAAAATACGGCCCAGACCGCAGAATCCTTTATAAACGCATTCTATGAACACCATCAGGAATGCATGGATCATGCAATCCCAAATAAAACCAAGACCCAATCCTCCAAAGGCAGATGTCCTGTCTGGTTGACCCCAGCCATAAACAAACTATACAATAGAAGGAGGAAGCTACTACATGATAGAGCAAAATCCCAGAAAGGGAAGGCATGTCTGATCAGTATTAGCAAAAAACTACGGGCACTCATAAAATCATCTAAGGCCAGCTTCGAGAGAAAAATTCCACAGGACACTAAGGATAATCACAAGGCTTTCTTTAGTTATGTTAGGAACCTGGGTGGGAATTCCCAGATATGCTCAGAATTAGTCTAAAATGACAAAAAATACACTGAACCCACAGACATTGCCAACATCCTTGCTGACAGGTTCAGCGCAACCCCCCCCCCTCCAAAAGGGAAAATATCTATCCCAGCAGAGTGCTGCCCCCCCTGACATCTCAGATGCTCAGGTAAGAGCTGCCCTCTCCAAAGCAAAAAACACAGCATCAATGTGACCAGACGGTGTCCTGGGCTGCATCCTACATGAACTCCAAGAAGAGCTAAACCCAAACATAAAACTACTGTTCAATCTCAGCCTTACTACAGGATATGCACCCAAAGAGTGGCGTACAGCAACAGTGGTCCCTCTCCACAAAGGTGGTGCCTCAACGGATCCTGGAAACTATTGCCCCATAAGCCTGACTAGCTTGGCCTGCAAAGCTATGGAAAGGATCATCATGGACCTCATAAATAAAGATATTGGGGATCTACAGACACTATTTCTCGCAGGTACAGGCCAACACGGAAGGACTGTATCTGACCAAGTTCACAGATGACTGCAAACTGGGAACCATAATCGACTCTCCAGCCGATACAAGCATCCTCCAAAAGGGCCTCATAGAAACAGACAACTGGTGCCAGAGCCATGGCCTCAATCTAAACGCCAAAAAGTGTATAGTCATCCCCTTTGGCAAAAACAAAGTGCCCACAAATTACCACATAGGTGGTAATCCATTAAGTACAAAAGAAGTAATTAGGGACCTGGGGACCCAAGTTGATAGCAATCTCTCATTTGACAACCACGTGGCCAAAGTGGTTAGAAAAACATTTTATATAGCCCACCTAATCATGAAGGGATTCACATCTAGATCAGGGGAGGTCATCGTGCCTCTTTACTCATCCCTCATCAGGCCCATAATTGAGTACAATGGCCCTTTTGGGATGTACCTTACCAGACACCTGCAGCAACTGGAAAGACCCCAAAAGTACCTCACCAAGAGGATCAAAGGGCTCAAACAGATGCCATATGCTGCCTGGTTAAGGAAACTCCAGCTCTACTCAGTGGCATACCGCCTGCTCAGAGGCGATCTGTGCCTGACGTATAACGCCATGTCCAACCCGGAATTAATGGACATGCTGCACCTCAGAAAATCCAAATCCCATCGAGCTACACGCTCGAGAGACTTGAACCTCAGCACTGAAATAAATAGGACATGCTGGAGGGACAGATTCATAACCCAGAGGCTCCCTTCACTCTGAAATAAAATCCCAGTCCAGGTTAGGCAGAGTCCCTCATTGACTCTCTAGAAGAGGAATCTTGATGAGTGGATGGGAGATCGTAGGTTTACCCCGGGTATCACTTCTGTGTCACTGTTAGACAGAGGCACAGTATACTAACCTCGAAAAAGGGTATAGCAAAATTATTTTAAAATGGGTGGCGAAAGCCAAACACACTCTGGCTATGCTTATAAATGCCCTAGGGCAGATAGCCTAGTATGAACCTATGAACCTATATCTGTATGACAAATTAGAAGAGTCATGGTAAACAGCAGAGACAGAATGACTAGAAACATCTGAAGGCTGTTCTGGTGTTACTACATCACAGGCATTACTGATGTTGAAAATGACATCTGCCACATGAGACAGGAGAACTAGTCAAGTCACTGCAATTACCAGATTTAAAAGAATGACTGTTAAAGAAAAGAGCATTTGCCTCCAGTCATTCAAGTCTCTTTGCAGGTTATTCTCTTCCTTATTGACTAAATCCAGTTCTTCTGTTTTAATTTTCTGATGAATATTTTACATGTTGTCATCAAAAACATTTTCTCAAACATTATCTTTAAGTTGAGCATGTATAGTTTTGATTTCAGAATTCAGATGTTTTTGTCTAATGCTATCCCCTTAAATTAAAATATTAAGCCACTCAGTTACACACCTGTGCTGCATGCACCCATGTTTTCTTGAAATTCTTTGAAATTCTTCTCTTGTTCACTGTTATCTTGAAAGGGATATGTGGGTGATTTGCATACATGTAGTCCACGTGGTATAATATAGCAATAACCCACGCCTGGGTGTGGGTAATGCTGGATTTACCCACGGTTGGTGTGGTTTGGTCATGAGGGCAAAGCCCGAGTGGCCAAACAAAGACAACCGCGGGTAAATCCAGCATTACCCACACCCAGAAGTGGGTTATTGCTATTATACAATGACATTATTTAAGAAAAAAATAATTACTTTTCTTAAATAATGGCATTGTATAATGCCTCCTTGCTGCCTTTCCGCAGCTGTCTGGTATTCTGCGGCAGTTCTGATGTACTGCACATGCATATGCCTACACAGTACATCAGAGCTGTGGGCAAAAGCAATGGAGAAAGCAAGATCTCCATTGCTTTTTACAAACTGTTTCGCTATGTTAAATGGGTTTAACATACTGAGACAGCTTTAAAAAAAGCAACAGAGAATCTCCGTTGCTTTTTTTAAAGCTTTCTTGCTATGTTAAACCCATTTAACATAGCGAGACAGTTTTGAAAAAAGCAACGGAGAAAGAAAGATCTCCATTGCATTTTACACACTGTCTCGCTATGTTAAAGGAGTTTAACATAGCGAGACAGCTTTAAAAAAATCAACGGAGAATCTCTGTTGCTTTTTTTAAAGCTGTCTCGCTATGTTAAACTCGTTTAACATAGCGAGACAGTGTGAAGCAATGGAGATCTTGCATTCTCTGTTGCTGTAAAAAAAGAGTTGTAGTAATGGAAAAAGTCTGGGCGACCGGACCTTTCTCCATTACTATAACTCTGATTTACAATGTGCACGCTGACCAATCAGCGTGCACGTTTTTGAATATTAATGGAGGATCGTTGTATAATATTTAGTTGAACATATTTTTTCAAAGACAGTCCCTATGTTCATAAAGGTTACCACTAAGTATATACCAAGTATACGGTCAGTGTACACTTTCTGTATTCAAGAAAATTCCTACCGTATTGTTTATGTTTTCAATTCACTCAGAAAGGCTACATTAAGTGTACACTAAGTGTAAACATAGTGGTAACCTTTATGGATCCCTGCCAATATGTTATAGTGTACCTTGTTCTTTTATAAAGCAGTCTCTCCAGTTTAGTAAACATAACTAACAGTTCCTTTGGTAAATCCACCACATACAATGGTCATAAAGAAGCATAGGCATCTGACATTCTGTTGTATCTTGTTATGTTATTTATATTATTATTTGTACACCATTCTATTGCTGTACAAATGTATCCGTACTGCTCTGGTTAACATTGTCTCTTAAGACTCATGGTATATCCATTGAGTTAAACGTACCAGAAGCCAGAAGCTATAACAACAACAGCAAGAAGGAAAAAATATGTACAGACCATAACAGGAAGGACAAACATTTATTGAAACACATTGCCCTAGCACCTCAGTCAAAAGACATTCAAAGGGACTGAATATCAAACACAGACAAACCATTAACTAGAGACATAATTAAAAAAAGAACCAATAAGTTAAAACACTTAATTATTCAATTTATTAAACCTTTCCAGTCCATATCTACATGTAACCCTCCAGGTATCAGTTTTTAAACTTAATTATAAAAATAACTTCTTACTGCCCCTTACATTTATTTAACAATTCTGTAAACTACACACAGTGGTAGCAATAGGGTTAGAAGCACAGGCATAACAATCATGTAAAGCTACACAACTAGTCTCTCTACTAGGGTCTATATCATAATATCGAAGTATTAAACGTTTGAATCACTAAAGTTTGAACTTTAATGATCGAATGTGTAATACTGCGAATGTCAAAAAAACAAACATTTTAAGCACAAAACAAAAAAAAATTGCTCTATGCAGGGGGGCAAGGCCCCCTGCACCCCCACATCCCCCCTGCTACTTAAATATACCAACTGTGAGATTGCACTACAGTGCAGTAAAGGGAAATCTTCCCTTCCCGTGCTCTATGGAGATCTCCGTTAAATTATTCGAGTTTTTAAAACTTCGATTATTAAAGGTCGACCTTTAGTGATTCAAAGTTTTAAACCTTCGAACATCTGATAGGAACCCACATCTGATAGGAACCCTCTCTACTACACTAATGACACTTGACTAGTGAAACCTGTTTGTGTGTTAGGAAGCTGTTAACCTAATCAAACTCTACAAAACTTATTTTTTGAATTAACAGAGAAGATAAAGAAGGGAAATGTTGTGTGTTCCTCACTTTTTCCTTATTCTCCAAGTATGTGTGATCCTAGAGTTGGTATATCTGCACACACATACACACACACACACACACACACACACACACACACACACACACACACACACACACACATATGTATATATACAGATATCTACCTGTCTGTCTGTCTATCTATCTATATTTATTTATTTATTTTTATTTTACATTTGTTTACAAGGAACGTCCAACTGGACACAGGTCCTTTTTAAGAAGAAAAGGAGAAAAGCTCCAATAATAAAAAATTACAGTTTTGAAAATACAAATACCAGGAATAACAATTACATAGACAAGAAGAAAGAAGCTGTAAAAAGTAGTACATTTTCATAGACATATATGGAAGAAACAGTGAATAAAGTTAAAAGATTCATGCAGAGATTCACAAAAGTTAATTACATGGATTGCCTTACTTGTAAAGCTGAGATATAAAAAGAATAAGCTCTATAGTTATAAGCATTCACATGAGCATTCAAAAAGGATTCTATCAACCACAGTGAAAAATACAGTTTACAGATATAAAAAGGCAGTTTATCTACAGGTGTTGATTGTTGGCTTCAGTGAGAGTTTTGGTTTATATTATAACAAGGGATATTAAGCTAGATGAGAGAGTAAGGGAACTCCATCCAGGAGTGTTTCAAGTGCATAGCCAAGTGTCTTTGAAGTATGATTTAAGAAGTCTTTTAAATTATGAAACAGAACTATTTGCACTTACAGGGGCTGGAAGTTTGTTCCATATTTTGAGAATGTAGTTTGAGAAGAGAAAATTCCCTGCAATGTTATTGTCTTTGGTAGTGTCTAAAAGGTGTAGGTTACTAGAGTGGAGACAATAAGAGCTTTTTTATGGGAGTATAATATTTTGGAGAACAGGAGTTTTATCAGGTTGGTGAAGAATTGTGTGTGCAAGGGTAAGTTGGTATATATATATATATATATATATATATATATATATATATAGATAGATATGATATATATGGATGTCAAAGTAAATTTTATTGTCAGTTCAGTTCACACAACTGCAAACAGAGAAATTAAATTTCTTTGGATTCAATGTGAATATACAATATATAGACTACATTTAACATGACGATGTTGTTGTTGTTTGTCTTTTGGCTTTTCCCGGTTAGGGGTTGCCACAGCGGAACTCCGGTCTGCTAATGATTGGCAGTAGGTTTTCACAAACGCCGAGGTGCCAGCTCAACGTCCAACCTTCAACAAAGGCACACCCATTTACGCATGTCTTTCAAACGCCACCCAACCGTGGGGAGGACATGCAGACTCCACACAGAAGGCACTCCCAGCACTCCAGCCGAAAATCAAATGGGAGAACCTCTTGCTGTGAGGCAACAATGCTACCACTGCACCACCGCGGCATACATTTAACATGACGATAATACACAAAATTCTATAGACACAGATGACAAACACAACAATAATAAATACTTGCAGTATTGCACTGATTTCACAGATTGCCACTTATTACTAGGTTATTAGCTTATTTTTACCAGAAAAAATGCACTTAAGTGATTGATTTAAGGCCTACATTTATATTGCACAGTAGGACAGTTTAGTTTGATTACTGCTGACTTTGCTGTCTGGGTGCAGGTAAGATCTTGTTACATATTGCACTATAGAGAATTTTCAGTTTTGTTGGATTATTGCCTTAATGTCCAGTGTGAAGGGTACTGTTCCTAGAGTTCTGTAACCTGATGGCTAGTGGAAAGAACCTGTTTCTGAATCTCATGTTTTTTAATCATATGCATCGAAAGCGCCTTCCTGATGTTAAATGTGAGAACAGCTTGAAAGCAGGATGAGTGCTATCCCTGGTTATTTTCCTTGCCCTGCTGAGACATCTGGACATGTGCATGTCTTGTATGGATGGGAGGGAGTTACTGATAATCCACTCAGCTGCTTTCACTACCATCTGGAGGGACTGGTTCTCAGAAACAGAGCAGCTTCCATACCATACTGTAAAGCTGTTTGTCAATATACTTTCGATGATGCCCCTGTAGAAGGTTGTGAGAGAGTTGATGAACGTTTGTTCTCCTCAACCTTTGCAAGAAGTGAAGTCATTGGTTTGCCTTCTTAATGATGGCAATTGTGTTGCCTGACCACGTCAAGTCTTCAGCAATGTGCACCCCAAGACATTTTGTGCTTTTTACTCTCTTAACTGTTTTGTCATCGATTATGAGTAGAGAGTGCTGTCCGTTGCTCTTCCTGTAGTCCACAATTATTTCTTTGGTCTTATTGACATTTAGTGCAAGATTTTTGCTGTAACACCAACTTATGAACTGAGTCACCTTGTCTCTGTAGGCTGTCTCATCATCATTCCTGATGAGGCTCACAATTGTTGTATCATCTGCAAATTTGATGATATGGTTTGAGCTGCGCTTGCAATACAGTTGTGGGTTAATATGGTGAAAAGCAGGGGGCTTAGGACACATCCCTGTGGGACTCCAATGTTCAGGGTGATGCTCTCCGATGTATTATTGGCTATGCACACTTTCTGGGGTCTATCTATAAGAATGTCCCAAATCCAGTTGCATAGTGGAGTGCTGATGCCCAGCTAAACCAGCTTTCTGATAAGATTTTCGGGATGACTCTATTGAAAGCTGAACTGTGGTCAATGAAAAGTAGCCTCACATAGTTATTATTGTTCTCCAGGTGGTCCAGCAATAAGTTGAGTGTCAAAGAAATAGCATCTTCAATGGAGCGATTGGGTCTGTATGCAAAGTGGAGTGTATGGAAGTCTGCAGGTAGTTTGGATGTTATTACATCTTTGACCAGTCTCTCAAAGCATTTTATCACAGTGAAGGTGAGAGCTATGGAACAATAGTCAGTTTGGCTAGCAGGTGATGACTTCCTTGGCAGTGGTATAATGTTTGTGTACTTGAAACATTTGGACACAATGGCTTGACTGAGTGAGTTGTTGAAGATGTCTCTGAGTACATTTGTTAGTTGGGCTTCACAGTCTCTGACCACTCTTCCAAGAATGTTATCAGGTCTGACTGCTTTCCTGGGGTTAACTCTTTGTAGGGTCCTTCTGAAATCATCAGGGTTGAGGCCAAGCTCTTCCTCACTCTGGTTATTAGTGATTTTCTCTACTGCTGTTTTTTCCCTTCCTCATACCTACTGACGAAGGTATTGAGCTTGTTTAGGAATTCCATATCATCATCACAGTGATACAGCCTCCCAATCAAACTGACTGGTATAAAATGATCACTTCACTCTGCAAAATGAGTTTCAGAATTCACCGTCCTTTTGTGTGACTCTCATTTTATTTTTCCAAATGTTGAGACTTGTAGTATCTGGTCACACATTTCTGAAAGTGGACCTCGTTGTCTGTCTTTTTCCTATAACACAAGCTGCAGAAAAGACAATCCCCTGGATTCAGCAAGCTCTGCATGGAGTGCAGGAATAGTGCAAGAGCTGCTGCACGCAATATGGCCAACAAGCAATCCAGGATTGAGTCCCTGTGACGTGAACGAGCACCCCTACACTATTCCAGCATGGATACCACTGCCATATGCTAATTACCTCATTTTCTGGTGTAAACCATGCAAATGAGGTAAATTAGTGATCCAGGAAGCAGGTAGGTGTCTGTGCAGGAATCGTGTAACCTGAAGAAATGTATTCGGTTACTAACCGAATACACTTCTGCAAATTACAAAATGGAGGCATGACAGCTCAAAAAAAGCATGTATTATATGTAGTAGGCATGCCAATGACCAAATATATGGCCATTGACATGAAAAATAGGTGAAATCTGGTTTATGCAAATGAGGGGATTGATACTGAATCACAGATTTCCTCTTAGTGTTAGCTTGCACCCAGCCGTGTAGGCGCAGCAACACCATTGTATAAGAGGTGGATGACCTCATAAGAGGATGTGTCATGCATGCTGTAAGCTTATTGGAGCTCTGTGGGCCATGTTTGCCCTTCGCTAAGCACAGCTAAGAAAGGGAGTGTGTCTCACATTCTTAAGCACTGTTTTCCTTGCTTAAATGGGTGTGCACAAAGCACACCATGTTTAAAAAAAAAAAAAAAAAAAAAAACAGGAAATAGCAGCACTGTTCACATCTGAGCACTGGGTATGCACTGCCCACCTCAGGGCTTAAAGGGGAAGACAATGGGAAGGGAAAACAGCAGTAGGAAGGTAATCAAGGAGAACTAGAATAGCTGGCATGTGAAATGTATCAGAATTAGCCAATTACACAGGCAGCAGCCCAGCACATTACTATAAACTATGCAAACACCTTTCAGTCTGTTTTTTCCCACAAAATTTACACCACCGGTGTACACAGATAGGGAAATTTTACCTGACAAAACTAACAAAATGTTAAGGGCTGCTGTTGCTCTCATACATCAATATGTGCAATAGGCTGAGGGTAGTGAGGATGTGAATGCTGATAACCAGCTCACAGTGAGGAGAAGAAGAAGAGTGTACAGACCCAGGGTAACCTACCAGGGGCTACATGAGTTGGAGATAGTGGAGTGCTATAGGGTGGACAGATGCATTCTACACAGCATATTGTTAAGCTGTGCTGGCCCCGCCTCACACACAGAACCAACAGAGGTGGATACCAGGGTATGTGTAGGCTTAAGAATACTAACCACAGGTACCTTCCAAAGGGCAACTGCGGATATCATGGGGATCTCACAGGCATCAGCATCCAGGGTACTCCACCAGTTCCTGGATGCCATTTCAGCACATTCCAGTGAGCTTATATATTTCCTCAACACCTATGAGGCGTTGACCAACAATATGCAGAATACCCTGAGGTTGTGGGTGTTATAGTCTTCATGCACATACACATCAAAGCACCACCCGGTGAGCGGGGAAGGGTCTACATAAAATGGAAGGGCTTCCCCTCCATCAACTGCCAGGTCATGTGCGATGCCCAGGGCATTATCATGAATGTGTGCACTGGTAGCGCTGGAAGCTATCAGGACTCCCACATCTGGCATATGACACAGCTGTAACAGTCATTTGCCTGTGGGGACATCCCATATGGCCACCTAGTGAGGGATGCTGGCTATGCACTGGAGCCGTGGCTGATGACTCACCTCAGAAATGCACACACACCTGAACAAGAACTACATAATAAGGCACATGCACAAACCAGAATCATTATCGAGCATGTGTTTGGGATGCTCAAGTCACGGTTCCGCTGCCTGGACATATCCGGTGGAGCCTTGCAGTACTCTCCAGCTACATGTACACAAATGTTCATAGTATGTGCCATGCTACACAATATGATATTGTGGAAAAAGCTGTAGCAGGAACAGCATGTGGAAGGGCCAAACAGCCCCCTACAATTGCCAAGGCCATCACAGGCACATAGTGACTCGAAGGAGGAACTACCTGAGCCTGCCCCTGTAGGCAGAAGGAGGCATGCCCAGTATGCCCAGGCCTTGGCAAAGAGGCCATGCATAGCACATACACTGACACTGTAGGGACCCATGGAATGACACCTCTCTCTGACTCGCAGATACAGTAAAAGGGATGCTAAACATGACACTGCCTGTGCTTTACCATGTATAGGGAGTGTACTATGTGCATCCGACATAGTCAGCCCTCCAGCACAATCCTCAGTACTGGCACAGCCACAAGGTAAGTCACTCTTCCTTTCAATTATTAACTGGAGTAGTATGTTCTGATAGTTGTATCTATGGTATGGATGCAAGCATGCAAGGGAATTGGGTGGCTGAATGGGATGGCAGAAAATAGTGGACACATATATGGGCTGCATAAAATCCATAACAAATACTGGTGTCAACATAGTAGGCAGTACTAGACAAGATGACAAATCCCACCGCAGTACATGTGGTGACCCAAATGTGTGTCCATAGGACACACACATGCATGTCAGTGAGGCTCACATACCCACCACCAGCCTCAGCCAGCAGGACAGGTGTAGATGACCATAAGGAAAGGCTGGGCTAAGGCCCTCAAATGATGGCAATGGTGAACAGCCCCCCTCCAGACCTACACAGACAGACTACAACAGGTCTGGCAGTTGTATGTCAGTTCTGAAGGGTAAGAAGTCTGAAACTAAAATGTAGGTCAATAAAACCTAAGATCTATACTCTACTGATATGCCTCCAGTCTGCATGATAGGTCAGAATACAATATGAAATGGAAGCCAACAGAGTACCTGAAATACCAGTACAGTCATAGCAGATGTTTAAAGTCATCAGGTGTGCCCCCTCCCACAATCCTATGTAGAAATGCAGTAACATGTAAGTGTGAGGAGTAATATCAGAGGAGCACAGATTGCTCGAGCTGGCCCAATCTACAGGATAGATTGTTGCATTTGTACAATATGCAGGGGTCTGTGTGTTAGGTTGTTGTACGTTCAATATTATCTGGAAGTGGTCAGCATGTATGCATGGAGGGTTGTGTCTCAGTGGCCAATGGGCAGTACTGTGGTTGACAGGGCCATGTTCCTACAACTGCAATGCCAATCACAATGCTTCTTAGCGATACACATGTCAGCAGTCATACATGCTCACTGTCCAGATGTCAATATCTGTCACCATCTGAAAGACGGACATGCCATGAACATGGGCCCATTCATACACACAGTACACAGGTGGAAGTATCCTAGACAGAGTGCATAAAATGTAACTGTCAACCGCACACATCTTTGGAATTGTACATATAGGTTAGTAGCACATTAGTTCTCTTTGTAGTATGGAATACTGATGTAGTCTGGCTAATCACTGACAGACCACAAAAGGCACAGTTATAAAGTAATGAGAGACTGCCTATGTCCATGCACAAGGCAGCAAGCAGCTTCCATATCACACATGCACTCAGCTCACCCCACCATCAGCCACAGGATTATCACAGGTCATATCCTTGCTGTTGGGAATGAATACAGTATGACCCCACTTCTGTATGGGAATACCCACAGAATACAGCTTGCTGAAGAGGTGTCCTATAGGTTCATAGGTTCATACTAGGCTATCTGCCCGAGGGCATTTACAAGCCTAGCCCATCGTTTTGTGGCTTACGCCACCCCTTTAGTATGGGGAACTATACCCATTATTTTGCTGTGCCTCTGTCGAGCAGTGACACTGAGGTAATCCCTGGGGTATATCTGCGATCTCCCATCCATTGGTCAAGATTTCTCTTGAACAAGGCCAGCGAGGTGCTCTGCCTCACATGTACCGGGATTTTGTTCCACAGCATAGGGAGTCTTTGGGTGATGAATCTATCCCTCCAGCACGTCCTATTAATAGCCGTGTCGAGGTTTAAGTCTCCTGCCCTTGTGGCTCTGATGGATCTAGATTTTTGAGGTGAAGCATATTCATCAAATCTGGGTTTGACATGGCCTTGTATGTTAGGCAAAGGTCACCTCTGAGCAGCGTGCGACTGAATAGAGCTGGAGTTCTTTCAGTCGGGCAGCATAGGATAGATTTTTGAGACCCTTTATCCTTTTGGTGAGGAACTTTTGTGGCCTCTCCAGCTGCTGCAAGTGTCGGGTCAGATACATTCCAAATGGGGCATTGTACTCAATCATTGGTCTGATGAGTGATGAGTAAAGGGAGACTATGACCTCCCTTGATCTAGATGAGAATCCCTTCATGATAAGGTGGGCAATGTAGAAGGTCTTCCTAACTACTTTAGCTACATGGGTGTCGAATGACAGACTACTATCAACCTGGGTCCCCAGGTCCCTGATAACTTCTTCTGTGCTCAGTGGGTTGCCACCTATTTGGTAGCTAGGGGTAACCTTGTTTTTCCCGAGGGTATTACTATGCATTTTTTGGCATTTAACTTTAGGCCGTGGCTCTGGCACCAGTTATCCGTTTCTGTGAGACCCTTCTGAAGGATATCTGTGTCAAATGTGTTTTCTACTATGGCGCCCAGTTTGCAGTCATCTGCAAACTTTGTCAGCCATAACCCTCCTGTGTTTGCTTGTACTTTGGAAAAGTAGATGCCAAACAAGAGTGGGCCCAGGACTGAGCCCTGTGGGACACCACTTGTGACAGGCTTTGAGTCTGACATGGCGCCAGCAACTCTGACCCTGTGGGTTCTGTCACTCAGCCAGTTTGCAACCCATCTTGTGATGTATGGGTTAACATTTAAGCTGATGAGTTTTTCAATGATACCCGAGTGGGGTATTGTATCGAAGGCCTTAGCCAGATCGAGGTAGGCTGTATGGACTGCCTTTCCCTCATCAATGGCTTTGGTGACTGTTTCGAAAAAGTAAACCAAGTTTAAAAGGCATGATCTGCCTTTGACAAAGCCAAACTGGGTTGGATCCAAAGTCTGCAAATTCCCTATGTCTTTATTTATGAGGTCCATTATGATCCTCTCCATGGCTTTGCAGATAAGGCTTGTCAAGCTAATGGGCCGGTAATTTCCAGGGTCGGTGGAGACACCGCCTTTGTGAAGTGGGACCACAGTTGCAGTGCGCCACTCCCTGGGTACGTATCCAGAGGTAAGACTTTGATTAAACAGCTGTCCTAGCTGTGGGTTTAATTCCTCATTGAGTTCGTGGAGCACACAGCCGGGGACACCATCAGGTCCCATGGATGCTGTGTTTTTGCTTTGGAGAGAGCAGTTCTCACTTGGGCTCGGGAGATGTTGGGGGGCGGCAACGGTTTGGTATAGATATCTCTCGTTTGGGGAGGGGAGAAGTTTGCACTGAACCTGTCAGCCAGTATGTTGGCAATGTCTGTAGGATCAGTAATCTTCACATCATTTTGAACTAGTTCTGAGCATATCTGGGAGTTTCCTCCTAAGTTTCTAACATAGCTAAAGAAGGCCTTATGATTGTCTTTTGAGTCTTTAGCTATTTTTCTCTCGAAATTTGCTTTGGATGATTTTATGAGAGCTCTTAGTTTTTACTTATAGTGATCAAGGGTGTCTTACCTTTTAAGGATTTTGCTCTATCTTGTAGTAGCTTCCTCCTTTTGTTGTAGAGTTTGTTTATGGCTGGGGTCCACCAGACTGGACGCTTGCCTTTGGTACAAAGAGTCTTTGTTTTGCTTGGGATTGCCTTATCCATGCAGTCCTGCAGGTGCTGGTAGAAGTCATTTGTAAGTGATTCAGCTGCTTGAGTACTGTTTTCCGCACGGCTCGGGGCCTTAAAGGAGACCACACTAGTCTTTAGAAGTGTGAAGTCGGCTTTTGAGAAGTTCTTTACTGTGGTCTTTTTATTTCAGGTGGGGTGGGATGAGGACCTCCAGCGAGATTAGTTTGTGATCTGATCTCACCAGTGAGGGGTATACTTCGGTGTTGAACATTGTGCTCCCATGTTCGTGATGATGAGATCAAGTATGTTATCTCCTCTTGTGGGGATGGTGACTAGTTGTTCCATGGCATTTGAGTTTATGAATTCCAGGAACTTTTGGGCTAGGGTGTTTGGGCTTGAGTAGTGTTCCCAGTCTATATTAGGGTAATTGAAGTCACCTAGTATGATGGTGTTTGGTGATACATTTATCCCTCTAGTGTTTTCAGGAAGGCCATGTGAGGTTCCTGAGTTTGTGAGGGTGGCCTGTAACATGCTACAATTTGCAGAGCAGTCTTGCCTATGGTTAATTGCACCTGGATGGTCTCCGATGCATCATGCGTTGCCACCAGTCTTGAGGTGTGGGTGTCCTTGATGAATATGGATACCCCCCCTCCTTTCTTGGTATTTTCCGGATTTTGGGGCCGGAACGCATGATATGAGGTAAAACCTGATAGCGCTGGGGTGCTCTCAGGAGCCTTGAACCAGGTTTCTGTCACAGCACAGACATCGATGTTCTCCATACTGAGAAGGGCCTCGAGTGCGTGTATTTTGAGATTTAGACTTCTGGCATTGAGCAGCATTACCCTTAGTTTTTTTCCTTTTTTGTGTTCTAGGGTGGTAGGTTTAGAATTTGAGCCTTGCCTAAAAAAGGCACTATGGGGGTGGCAAGAGCCTTTGCCAATATCCGGAATCCCAGGGGTGACAGGTGCAAGCCGTCCCTTGCGAAGCAGGTGTGTTCCTAGCTATAAGCAGCAGCCTGCCTGGATCCAGACCAATGGACCAATATGGACACGAAGTATTGCCAGTAATACCTCGCACACCTACCCTGTCATCCCAAGGGAATCCACTGGTTCGCAGCACTGGAAGGTATGAGTAACAAAATGCACTGGCCTGCTAAAGATGGCCTGCATCACTACCAAATGGCCTACAGTCCTCTGTCAAAGGCCTGTGCCTCACCCGTAGTGCCAGTGTATGGTATGTCATGGGGTCCTTACTAACAACCTAACACAGTCAACAGAACACAAATGCAAGGCCATGTTGACAAATCCCAGTAGCATGTCCTCCCATGTCCCACTGTATGAACCGTGGACCAATCCATAAATACCTCTGGGATGAAGGGTCAGCTATAAGAATACTTCTCAGATATCACTCGCATAATGTTAGGAAGAGGATATGTTACTTGGCCTGTGTACAGACTGGGGTAGATGTCAGTGTTCTTGGTCCTGTTCTATCTGACATTGCATGCTGCTCCAGTTACTGGTACCCTATCAGCTTATATGCTTGTAAGGCCAGACTGAGACATGTCCCATACCACAGTCAGGCATCAGACTACACTGTGAATTGGGCCAGTATATGTAGAGTTAGTGTGTGAGTGGCAAACATGATGATTGATGATGGGTTTTGTTCACATAGTCCATATACTGTACTATTAATTAGGCTTACCATTATGTGACTGTGACTGTATTGAGACTGGCTGTGGGTATGCACTTTTACACTGGTGTCTGTTACTCCGTGCTGTTACATGCCTGTAGTGCCTGCTATATTTGCAATTACATGTGCATTCCCCATAGGAAAATTTGGTTAGTGTTGTGCCACTCTGCCTGTAGTTTAGACAGTGCTTGGTGACATGCCTAGCAGCTTAGTGTATTTACCATAGTGTGATGTTATTTCCAGATATTTATCAAATGTACTGTTGCCTGACCACCATACATGTTGTGTATTTCTGACAAAGCACTAGGATGCTGTGAAGATGTATGTCACTAACTAGTGGGAAGTATAGGTATATATATATATATATATATATATATATATATATATATATATATATATATATATATATATATATACACACACAAACACACACACACACACACACACACACACACACACACACACACACACACACACACACACACACACACACACACATATATATATATATATATATATATATATATATCTATATATATATATATATATATATATATATATATATATATATATATATATACACATTTTCCCTACTGTTTAATGACTGTGCTGCATGATATGTTTGAATAAGCATCAGACAGATCTACAACTCATATGGTTTAGTGGTCATTTGCTGTGTCTATGTTGTGCACTTCCTTGGTTCAAGCCTTGCTAGGGTGGATTATTTTGTTGCTGGGCAGAACAAGGGCTGTTGGATACGGTGTGATGAAGGCACTTTAAGCAGTTGTAAGCGGGTTTGTGTGGCAGTCAGCAATGCTAACTTCTAGTTAACTGTGCCTACACACAGTCTTAAAAAGTGCTTAATCTGTGTAGGCATCACTTAGCACCACACAAACAGGCTTAGTTTTGTTTATTACTGCTTACTCCTGCTTACCCCTGTGCTAATTTCTTTAAAAGAAAAGAAAAAAGGGGTGATAAGAATGTGGTGAAAAAGGTGGCACAAAGAGGGTAAAACAATGTGAAAGATAGCTAGGGATATGCAGGATGGATTTAGGGAAGGTCCATAGCTGTCCATTTCTAAAACAGAAACAGCTGTGCATATATACTGAATTTGGAGGTACATTTGAGCACTCAAACCCATGAGAGGGAGGGGTGAGGACAACAATAACATGTTGTGAAGCCAGTTACACAAGATTGCATGTGTCCAGTGAACATGTGTATAAAATGGAAAGCTATGTATGGGGCAAAATCTTTTTGGGGAACTGATTGCCCTCTTTTCTTAAGGTGAGAGTGGGATGTTGGGGATGGATAGCAGGCATATTTGGGGAGGTAAGTTGGGTAGGAAGACAGGCTAGACAGGCAAGACAGCATACAGGGGCGGTATATGACACATGGGAGGTAAACACCTTGGATGGGGAGGGGTGTTTGATAATTGGAAGCCCACGAGCCCCCAAATGGATGCAGTGGGACTGACGTCCCCTCCCATGGGCAGTCACCACTGCACCTTCATGGCCCCAAAGGTGGCTGTGCTGGGGGCTGAGCAGGAGGGGCAGGCTGACCCTTTAATTGTGCCACACGGCCCTCAAGCTGGCATAGCAGATCTCTCAATTCATTGCGGAGCTTGATATGGACCAGACCCTGGACCTGGCTTCGGGTGACAGGATCCTGTCCATGCCCGCACCCAGGGGGGTGAGCCCCATCCCCTGAGGTGGTTCCACCTGAAGGTGATGCAGGATCATCAGATGAGTAGGTCCCAGGGTGGGTCCCAGATATGCTGGGGCCCAGTATCACTTCCAGATGAGGCAGGAGAGGCAGATCTACTGGGATCAGCCTTCCCTGACATGCTATGTTGTTGCAGTTTTAGAACATATGTTGGTTAGTAATGGTAAACACATTCCAGGATTAGTTATAACAGCATGCATGAGTATTCCCATTAAGCAAAATAACAGATTTGGAACATTTGCATAGCAAACAGAACACATGCAGATATGGAACCACAGTGGACATTACACCGGCATGCAGGTTACATTGATAGCAACAGGCCACCAATGATAGTATTTGAACAGGGAACATTAATTGGAATAAATTTCAACATTTGTAGAACAACGGAACACATGTCCCACCAGTAGGTTTGGTGGTAAACATACCCATTCGTTTATGCGTTTTGATTATTGATGAAGATAAGGTGGGGGAGAGACACAGAGAGATGTCAGTTAACAAATGTAGATTCATGCAGTGGTCACAGCTTTAATGATAATTGCTCTACTCATTACTCTACAAGTATTATTAAAACAACTATGGGTTGGGCAGTGGTAAGTTTGTACACAGTATAACTGCAGCCTACTTATAGCTATTTTATACCTTCTCTTACCCGGAAGGTCTGTGGAGGGAATGTTTGTTAATACTGCATGACTGTTTCTACACAATTTCACAAAATACTTGTTGAAATTATGCATACAGCTTACTACCACTCCTGGGATTTGAACCGTGGCTGTTTCTGCTAAAAATATAACAACTGGGTGCTTCATCAGAGGGAGCTATTGAAAAACTGCTGTGCCTTTTTTGAATGATTTCTTTCTCATTCTCTCTTTGTTGTATGATCTGACCTTGTATTTACAACATTCTTATACATACATTCCTGTACATATCATTTCACATAGCACAGTGTGGAAAACAATGGTTAACACATTACTATTCAGATATATCAGATCTTGGTGCATGACATTTGTAATATCAGTTAATCTCGTGTGTTATAGAGGCACTAAATTTGTCATATGAGACTTGATTGTTTAATAATTTCAGAGCTATAATTGCTATGCATAACCTGTACGCATTTCAAAATATACCATACCAGAGTAAACACAACCAGTCCAGGGTTTTGACTTTTATTGACAGGCACTTACATTTTTATTAATATATGACCTGTATGAGATTATTACTGTAATATTGTCTGCTTTTTTCAGTACAAACTTTACCAATTTGTAATAATGCCAGGTGACATTTTACTCCTTTATATTTATTTGGTATGAATACTACAAGCTAGATTGTTACTCACCAGCCTCGTGATGCAGCCTTTGCAACCTGCTGGAATGGGCTTCCTGGTTTGTACCCCACTCAGCTGGAGCTGTAATGAAGATAGAGAATCATTTATGCATACCTATCCATCACATACATAGGCTGGACTTTGGTAAACAGTTATTGCTATAAATACTTACACACTGCTGGGACATCAGCCCTCGGTTGTGCTTCTTGGAGCCACTGTTCCAAGAGCTCCCTCTTCCTCTGCATCAAGTCGGCATAGTGGTGCTGGACCTCGTCTCCAGTTCAAGGGATACCAGTGGTACTGTTGAGAGCATGGACAAGACTTTCCCAGGCTTTCACTTTGTATTGGGAGCCCTGGTACTGGTCCTGCAGCAGTCTCATGTCATGTTTTTTTTACAAGGACTCCTACCATGACCTTGGACTCCTGTATGCCCCAGCACTATACCTGAAAGCACATGCCTTTACCTACACCAGCCATACTGCCTACAGTGGGGAGCTACAACCAGTTATGGGCTGTATCCCACCTGCAAGGTTTAAATATAGCTGATTTCCCTCACTTTGCCGTGATTGGACAGTTTTGAATATGCTGAGCTAAACTAAGCTATGGACAAACCTGCTTAGCTAAGGTTGGCAGTGCTTAAAGGGGCAGGTACAGCACTGCCTACCAATTGACAAATCCATTTAGCTGGGCTACTCATTGCTTAGCATTCATATTTACACAAGGCTTCACCAAGTCAGCATAGCTGTGCAGTACTTAGCATTGCTTATGTTTTATTTTATGGACTACCACCTGTATGGGATTGATTCATCATTCCTGGCATATTATAAATTTGTTTACCTTCTCTGACATCCCGCAATATGCTTTCATTACATTTATTCTTGTGTCACTATACTGTATGGGGCACTTATGTTTATATGGGGGTTTCACAACTTTATTACACTGACACCTCACATCTGGGCCTAATACACTACTCTGGTCGACAAATATAAGTTACTTCCTACATAAATATACAAATAAATTAAAATTGTAATGATTTCACATACAAACTGGAAATGGCTTTGGTGAGGCTGGAACTGTGAATAATTACATGGAAGGATTTGTATACGTATGCACCGCTGTTATCTAGAGGTCCACTCATAAAACAAAAAAGACAGTCTTATCTGAATAATATATGAGTAAGGACCACCACGAACCTTATACGATAAAACTGTGAATTTAATAACAAACAAGATGAGCGTTTTTGCGTACTTCTAACGTACGCTTCTTCAGATCTTACAAACACATTTCAAAACTTCACTTTATATAGGCAATTGTTTAAAATGCATTAATTAATCAATTCAACAATTATTCTATCAAGCAATCATCCACTAATAAATGATTAACTATTGCATAAAAAATATATACTTAAAACAACTAAAATACATGCCATGCTCAATAGCAGATGAGCTATGGTCTAAAACTTCATTCAGCTTTTTAACTTATGAAACTCATAAATAACAATTATTCAAAAAAAAAAAATATATATATATACATATATATATATATATATATATATATATACTCAAGACATTTCATTACATACATCGATTACTAACATATGTCACTATTCATATACAAATATATAGACAAACCCAGACAGCAATATATAGTCTGATACCTATACCTACGACAATTGTGAACCACTAAATAAATACTGATTCTATTTTTACAGTAACTATATTTATTAATAATATCTCATTTCAACCTTCGTGCTTCTAAAACAGGCTTGATAGTTATGGATTGATTTAAGCCAGGTTCATAATGTGCTCGCAATTTAAATATCCATCGAAGTTCTATATTCTCCAAATAATTCATAGTATTGCCCCCTCGTTTACTAGGCATCATCATCTGCAGCACCCTGAACTTAAATCCATGTCCCTCATTACTCATGACATGTTTAGCTAAAGCATTCTGTGGGTTAGATTTTCTAATGTCATACATATGATTATAGACTCTGTCTCTGAGTCTTCTGGTTGTCATACCCACATAAAATGCTTGGCATTGAGCACAAGTGGCCAAGTATATAAGGTTGATACTATCACACGTGGCATGAAACCTTGGTTCAAACATTTTACCCATAGTCGGATGTATAAAGACCTGTGAAGTAGTAATCATTGGGCACAAGTTACATTTACCACATGGAAATGTACCCATAGGTCCCTCATAACCACATCGCTGTCTATTAGCTAATTGTCCATGATCTATACAAAGTAGCCTTTTCATATTCTTACTATTACTGTAGGTAAACTTTGGTGTCATGCCAACTATCCTAGCAAAAGAAGAATCTATTGTTAGTATATGTCAGTGTTTCTTTATGATCTTTGCTAACTCTCTACAGTCATTGATGTATCTTATAATAAAGGGTACTCTTAGATCATTTATATCTTTACGGGTAGTGGCATCTCGTCGTCTGGTGCCTATCTTACTATCCAGTTTCTTGTACCCATTCAGGGTCAAAACTTTAATTTCTCTCAAAATGGTGCTATTATAACCTCTCTCAATAAATACACATTCCATGGTGTCAGCCTGTTCATTCAAAAATGTACTTTCCTTACATAGCCTAGTCAGTCTAATAAATTGACTTTTGACTATATTAGGGAATATGAAGCGTGGATGCATGCTATCGAACTGTAGTAATGTATTTTTCCAACACATTTTTCTATAAAGAGAGGTAGAAATACTACCTTCTAAATTTTTATGAATGGTTATATCTAAAAAATCAATCTTGCATCTGGAGTATTCTATAGTAAATCTTAAAAAATTTGTTGTAGACTCTAAATACTTAATGAACTCATTCAGTTCTTCTATAGTACCATTCCAAAACAATAGTACATCATCTACAAATCGCCTGTATAATAAAATTTTCTTATAGAATTCACTATTAAAAAGATGTTGTAGCTCCCAAAAATACACTACTAAAATAGCATATGTATTAGCACATAGGGTGCCCATAGCGACACCCCATTTTTGTAGATATAACTTGTTGTTAAACATAAAGACATTGTTCGAAAGAACAATGTCCAATAATGTGCAAATCAATAATTGTTGGTCATTACTGAACTCTGATTTACAATTCAATAGCTCCCTGACAGCCTCAATTCCATAGGAATTAGAAATAGATGTAAACAAATTCTTTACATCCATAGTGACTAGTAGACACATATCTGGTATCCCAGCCTTAAAAGATTGTTCTAACGTATTGATCAATTGATATGTATCTTTCAAGACAGTAGGTATGTTTCTAATCAATGGACTTAGTGTCTTCTCCAGATACACAGAAACTGTTTCAGTAGCCCACCCTTCACCTGAAACTATGGGACGCATAGGTAACGGAAAGATCCCTTTATGGATCTTAGGTAGCCCCTTTATATATGGAATCACCGGATACTTAACTATAAAATACTCATATAACTCATAACTGATTTGTCTACACATTAATAGATCATAGAGTTCATTATGAATATTCCTAATTATTTCATCTAAAGAACTTCTATTAATCTCACTGTATGTAATGGCTTCTTGTAACATTGAGCACATAATTACATTATAATCTTCAGTATTTAGTAACGCAATCCCACCCCCCTTATCAGCTGGCTTAATAGTCAATTCTGTATTACTACTCAAATTCTTCAAAGAATGCCACTCATCATTGCTTAAATTATAAAACAAACATTTCCGCTTATGTCCTAGGAAATATTCATATAACTCTTGTTCACATATTTTAACAAAACATTCTATCTGTGTATGTAAAGCAGGTGTAAAAGAACTTTTACGTTTAAAATGATATACATTCGTTTTCTCATGTAAAACATTTTTAGTTCCAAAGAAAAGTTTCAACGACACAGAACGTCCAAACACCCTTAACTCAGTTAATAGTTCACTTAAACAACTTCCCTGCGAGGGGATAAAAGATAGTCCTTTGTTTAAAAGTGAAAAATCAGATGAAGTGAGTTCAAACCTGGAATAATTAAAAACCAAATCCATCAGTCTTTCATTCGGCATCTCTGTTCCTGATACCCGCCTGAATGCTTCCTCTTCATGTGACCCCGACTGTTTGATCGACTTCTTGATGTTATCCGCCCTTGTACAGGAAATGGTAAAAAACGTATATTCCCAGCAGGCAACTTAGATCTCGCTCCCAATCTAAGCTCAGGCTGTCCCATTTTATAAGTCTGCTGATTCGGTGGTGGAGTGACTACATTCATTATAACACTACTTGTAGCATTGCTACCAGATGATGGAATAGGTGTTTCTGTTACATTCAAATCAACAGAAGGTAAAACCCCCATTCTTAAAGAGACATCGCCATTGTCTATAGGTATTACATTGCTAGGGCTGGAAATAGATGCCAATACCACATCAGTTTTTTGTCTGGTAGAATCGTTTCTCAGCCAAACAAAGACCTGGCCCATAGCAAAATCTCTATAATCCCTTTGGAGTTTATGATACTTAGTATGCTGTAATTTTTTCACTATACGCAGTTACCTGTAGATATATATTATCCAGACTTTTATCATAACTATCTCCCTTGAAACGGTCACACAGATCTCTGTTCAGAGCCTCTATCTTCACCATAAGTTCATTTTCCAAGGGAGAAAAGTAATCAATCAGTAGCTTCATGTAGTTATTGCTGAGTTCTATATTTAGTTCCTGCCATTTCTTTAGTAACTCAGGATGGCTATCGCCATATGATGGCATGCAGAGAACCTTCATGCCCCGAGGAATAATTTGGAAGTGTAAACATGCTTCCATGTGCTTTCTCTGCCATATTAACCTCTGTACCTTAGAGAGATTATTCTCTAGCTCTCTACTCAGTAAATTAAATTCTCTGAAATTCTCCAAAGTACCTGCATTAGAGCCCACTGTTGGTTGCTGTAATTCCAAACTAAGTAGCGGATTATTCCTTTGGTCAGTGATAGAGTTCCATCGCTGATTTAAACTTCTTCCTTCAGGGTTATAATCCAATTCGATGGGTGTAGAATCCATCGTGTGATAACTGCGGTGCCAACCAAGTAGAGCAAGCAGATGCTATAGAATTTGTATACGTGTGCACCGCTGTTATTTAGAGGTCCACTCATAAAATGAAAAAGACAGTCTTATCTGAATAATATATGAGTAAGGACCACCACGAACCTTATAAGATAAAACTGTGAATTTAATAACAAACAAGATGAGCGCTTTTGCGTACTTCTAACGTACGCTTCTTCAGATCTTACAAACACATTTCAAAACTTCACTTTATATAGGCAATCATTTAAATCTGTTAGTAATCGATGTATGTAATGAAATGTCTTGAGTATATATATATATATATATATATATATATATATATATATTTTTTTTTTTTTTTTGAATAATTATTTATGAGTTTCATAAGTTAAAAAGCTGAATGAAGTTTTAGACCATAGCTCATCTGCTATTGAGCATGGCATGTATTTTAATTGTTTTAAGTATATATTTTTTATGCAATAGTTAATCATTTATTAGTGGATGATTGCTTGATAGAATAATTGTTGAATCGATTAATTAATGCATTTTAAATGATTGCCTATATAAAGTGAAGTTTTGAAATGGTTGGCACCACAGTTATCACACGATGGATTCTACACCCATCGAATTGGATTATAACCCTGAAGGAAGAAGTTTAAATCAGAGATGGAACCCTGAAGGGAGAAGTTTAAATCAGAGATGGAACTCTATCACTGACCAAAGGAATAATCCGCTATTTAGTTTGGAATTACAGCAACCGACAGCGGGCTCTAATGCAGGTACTTTGGAGAATTTCAGTGAATTTAATTTACTGGGTAGAGAGCTAGAGAATAATCTCTATAAGGTACAGAGGTTAATATGGCAGAGAAAGCACATGGAAGCATGTTTACACTTCCAAATTATTCCTCGGGGCATGAGGGTTCTCTGCATGCCATCATATGGAGATAGCCATCCTGAATTACTAAAGAAATGGCAGGAACTAAATATAGAACTCAGCAATAACTACATGAAGCTACTGATTGATTACTTTTCTCCCTTGGAAAATGAACTTATGGTGAAGATAGAGGCTCTGAACAGAGATCTGTGTGACCGTTTCAAGGGAGATAGTTATGATAAAAGACTGGATAATATATATCTACAGGTAGCTGCGTATAGTGATAAATTACAGCATACTAAGTATCGTAAACTCCAAAGGGATTATACAGATTTTGCTATGGGTCAGGTCTTTGTTTGGCCGAGAAACGATTCTACCAGACAAAAAACTGATGTGGAATTGGCATCTATTTCCAGCCCTAGCAATGTAATACCTATAGACAATGGCGATGTCTCTTTAAGAATGGGGGTTTTACCTTCTGTTGATTTGAATGTAACAGAAACACCTATTCCATCATCTGGTAGCAATGCTACAAGTAGTGTTATAATGAATGTAGACACTCCCCCACCGAATCAGCAGGCTTATAAAATGGGACAGCCTGAGCTTAGATTGGGAGGGAGATCTAAGTTGCCTGCTGGGAATATACAACGTTTTTTACCATTTCCTGTACAAGGGCGGATAACATCAAGAAGTCGATCAAACAGTCGGGGTCGCATGAAGAGGAAGCATTCAGGCGGGTATCAGGAACAGAGACGCCAAATGAAAGACTGAAGGGTTTGGTTTTTAATTATTCCAGGTTTGAACTCACTTCATCTGATTTTTCACTTTTAAACAAAGGACTGTCTTTTATCCCCTCGCAGGGAAGTTGTTTAAGTGAACTATTAACTGATTTAAGGGTGTTTGGACGTTCTGTGTCGTTGAAACTTTTCTTTGGAACTAAAAATGTTTTACATGAGAAAACGAATGTATTTCATTTTAAACGTAAAAGTTCTTTTACACCTGCTTTACATACACAGATAGAATGTTTTGTTAAAATATGTGAACAAGAGTTATATGAATATTTCCTAGGACATAAGCGGAAATGTTTGTTTTATAATTTAAGCAATGATGAGTGGCATTCTTTGAAGAATTTGAGTAGTAATACAGAATTGACTATTAAGCCAGCTGATAAGGGGGGTGGGATTGTGTTACTAAATACTGAAGATTATAATGAAATGTTGTGCTCAATGTTACAAGAAGCCATTACATACAGTGAGATTAATAGAAGTTCTTTAGATGAAATAATTAGGAATATTCATAATGAACTCTATGATCTATTAATGTGTAGACAAATCAGTTATGAGTTATATGAGTATTTTATAGTTAAGTATCCGGTGATTCCATATATAAAGGGGCTACCTAAGATCCATAAAGGGATCTTTCCGTTACCTATGTGTCCCATAGTTTCAGGTGAAGGGTGGGCTACTGAAACAGTTTCTGTGTATCCGGAGAAGACACTAAGTCCATTGATTAGAAACATACCTACTGTCTTAAAAGATACATATCAATTGATCAATACGTTAGAACAATCTTTTAAGGCTGGGATACCAGATATGTGTCTACTAGTCACTATGGACGTAAAGAATTTGTTTACATCTATTCCTAATTCCTATGGGATTGAGGCTGTCAGGGAGCTATTGAATTGTAAATCAGAGTTCAGTAATGACCAACAATTATTGATTTGCACATTATTGGACATTGTTCTTTTGAACAATGTCTTTATGTTTAACAAGTTATATCTTCAAAAATGGGGTGTCGCTATGGGCACCCCATGTGCTAATACATATGCTAATTTAGTAGTGTATTTTTGGAAGCTACAACATCTTTTTAATAGTGAATTCTATAAGAAAATTTTATTATACAGGCGATTTGTAGATGACGTACTATTGTTTTGGAATGGTACTATAGAAGAACTCAATGAGTTCATTAAGTATTTAGAGTCTACAACAAATTTTTTAAGATTTACTATAGAATACTCCAGATGCAAGATTGGTTTTTTAGATATAACCATTCATAGAAATTTAGAAGGTAGTATTTCTACCTCTCTTTATAGAAAAATGTGTTGGAAAAATACATTACTACAATTTGATAGCATGCATCCACGCTTCACATTCCCTAATATAGTCAAAAGTCAATTTATTAGACTGACGAGGCTATGTAAGGAAAGTACATTTTTGAATGAACAGGCTGACAACATGGAACGTCTATTTATTGAGAGAGGTTATAATAGCACCATGGTAAGAGAAATTAAAGTTTTGACCCTGAATAGGTACAAGAAACTGGATAGTAAGATAGGCATCAGACGACGAGATGCCACTACCCGTAAAGATATAAATGATCTAAGAGTACCCTTTATCATGAGATACACCAATGACAGTAGAGAGTTAGCAAAGATCATAAAGAAACACTGGCATATACTAACAGTAGATTCTTCTATTGCTAGGATAGTTGGCATGACACCAAAGTTTACCTACAGCAATAGTAAGAATATGAAAAGGCTACTTTGTATAGATCATGGACAATTAGCTAATAGACAGCGATGTGGTTATGAGGGACCTATGGGTACATTTCCATGTGGTAAATGTAACTTGTGCCCAATGATTACTACTTCACAGGTCTTTATACATCCAACTATGGGTAAAATGTTTGAACCAAGGTTTCATGCCACGTGTGATAGTATCAACCTTATATACTTGGCCACTTGTGCTCAATGCCAAGCATTTTATGTGGGTATGACAACCAGAAGACTCAGAGACAGAGTCTATAATCATATGTATGACATTAGAAAATCTAACCCACAGAATGCTTTAGCTAAACATATCATGAGTAATGAGGGACATGGATTTAAGTTCAGGGTGCTGCAGATGATGATGCCTAGTAGACGAGGGGGCAATGCTATGAATTATTTGGAGAATATAGAACTTCGATGGATATTTAAATTGCGAGCACATTATGAACCTGGCTTAAATCAATCCATAACTATCAAGCCTGTTTTAGAAGCACGAAGGTTGAAATGAGATATTATTAGTAAATATAGCTACTGTAAAAATAGAATCAGTATTTATTTAGTGGTTCACAATAGTCATAGGTATAGGTATCAGACTATATATTGTTGTCTGGGTTTGTCTATATATTTGGATATGAATAGTGACATATGTTAGTAATCGATGTATGTAATGAAATGTCTTGAGTATATATATATATATATATATATATATATATATATATATATATATTTTTTTTTTTTGAATAATTGTTATTTATGAGTTTCATAAGTTAAAAAGCTGAATGAAGTTTTAGACCATAGCTCATCTGCTATTGAGCATGGCATGTATTTTAATTGTTTTAAGTATATATTTTTTATGCAATAGTTAACCATTTATTAGTGGATGATTGCTTGATAGAATAATTGTTGAATTGATTAATTAATGCATTTTAAATGATTGCCTATATAAAGTGACGTTTTGAAATGTGTCTGTAAGATCTGAAGAAGCGTATGTTAGAAGTACGTGAAAGCGCTCATCTTGTTTATTATTAAATTCACAGTTTTATTGTATAAGGTTCGTGGTGGTCCTTACTCATATATTATTCAGATAATTACATGGAAGGCATATGCTCTAACTGCTACACTATTGCACAACTGCGTGTGTTGGATGTCTATTGCTTTTTAACTTCTCGTGCCATTTAATTTGGGCTGAGCATAGCCAAGCAACGGGCACACCCATGCAGCTACTCTTAAACTTTATTGCAGATGTGAAAATAAAAAAAGGCTTATTTGTTGGGGGCTGTGCTTTGCAAAAGTTGATGACATATAACTTTTCACAGTATGTCCGGATTTTTGCCTTATATTCTTGGTCAACTTTTCATAAACTTGTGGCTCTCTGGCACATCATTTCAGATTGAAGTTTGACAATAATGACAGACATTTGCGTTTTATACTTCATACCCTTCAGAAAATTCATGCTAATGCAAAACTTGTTATTCTTTCAACTTTCTATAAGTTTGTAATAGCAAAATTTCACAGTTGTCCCTTATGGCTTTGTCCAGATTTCTTACACTAACATACTGAGAGGTGTGCGTTTTAGACTTCATAACCTTCACAATATTCATGCTAATGGAAAACCTGTTATTCTATCAACTTTCTAAGTTTGTAATAGCAATGTTTAGCAGTTGTCCCTTATGGCTTTTTCCAGATTTTTACTTTAACGGGTCGAGAGGTGTAACAAGCGATCTCGCTCTTTTTAATTTGCTGTATGGCAATTCTGGTGTGCAGGGGGGATGTGTATTGTGAGAGCACTGCTGTCAAACACGTCCCCCTGTGCTCGTACACATCCCCATGTACGTATTACAGCACTGCAGCGTGACTTCATACATATGCAGTGCATGCTGCCGTGCTGCATGGAAACAATCCCTTCCATGCAGGAATAAGTTATTCCTACATGGATGTTTGTTGAATCCTGGGGGAATGTATTGTTATTTTTCAGAAACCCCAGTTTGTTTTTGTATAGGAGAATACTTTACAACATGTTAACATAACAAAGCCGCTGAAACTTTCACTGAATCACACTCTTGAATTCAAGTCACTGAAGTGACACATTTGCCAAATGTCCTTAGACATAATATATGCAGAAATTGCATGTTCTGAAAACTAAAGATGAATTAGGTAAGTAAACATTTTTTTCAGGTTCAGGCCCTACACCTCAAAGCAGGGATAATCCATCAAAAGTACAAATACAAAGAAAGGACTGAGATTCAGGAGTAGAATACTGACAGAAACAATTTAAAAAGGTATGGCAAATTAAAGTTTCATTAACCTTTTAACAAACAGGGTTACCAATGTCTTAAATATTCTTTGCACTCTCTTTTGGACTACAGAAACTTTGTGTATTTTTAAATTCAAAGCCTACTACTTCAAAACCAATAAAAAAGTCTCATAATGTAAAGTGTTTTTCCTTAGCTTATAATGAATCATAGGTTCATAGGAAGGTACTAGGCTATCAGCCCTGGGGCCTATACAACCCAGCCAAAAAGGTACCCTGGCTTTTGTCATCCAAGAAAATTATTTTCCTGTGCCGCTGTCGAGCAGAGCCACAGAGGTGATCCCGGGGGTGAATTTCCTATTTCCCATCCAATCATCAAGATTTTTCTTGAAGAGTGCTAATGAGGAGCTTTGTTTGATATAGATAGGTAGTTTATTCCGGAGTATGGGAAGTCTCTAGGACAGGAATCTATTCCTCTGGCATGTTCTTTTTATTGTGGTGACAAGGTTTAGGTCCCTAGAGCATGTAGTTCGGATTGGGATTTCTTTAAGTGGAGCATGTCCAATAGCTCTGGGTTTGACATAGCTTTGTATGTTAGGCAGAGATCACCTCTGAGTAGATGATATGCGACGGAGTAAAGCTGGAGTTTTTTGAGACAGTCTGCTTAGGGCATTTGTTTGAGGCCAGTAATCCTCTTTGTGAAGTATTTCTGTGGCCTTTCCAGTTGTTGTAGATGTATTGTGAGGTACATACCAAAGCGGGCGTTGTACTCTATAATAGATCTAATGAGTGATGAGTAGAGGGGAACAATGACCTCTTTTTTTCAGGATGAGAAACCTTTTGAGATGAGGTGTGCCATGTAGAAGGATTTCCTGACTACTGTGGTGATGTGAATATCAAAGGAGAGACTAATGTCCACCTATGTCCCAAGGTCTCTTATCACACTTTCGGTGTTAAATATACTACTGCCTATGTTGTAGTTCATGGGTACAGAGTTTTTACCAAAGGGGATGACAATGCACTTTTTGGCATTGAGCTTGATGCCATGGCTTTGACACCAGGCATCTGTCTCAGTGAGGCCCTTTTGTAGGATGTCTACATCATTAGGAGTTTTGATTATGGCTCCTAGTTTGCAGTCATCTGTGAACTTCATTAGCCAAAGACCTTCTGTGTTAGCCTGTACTTCAGAGAAGTAGATACCAAACAGGAGAGGACCCTGGACTGAACCCTGTGGTACTCCACTTGTCACAGGTCTGAAGTCGGATTTGGAGTCTACTACTTTCACAGTGTGGGTTCTGTCAGTGAGCCAGTTGGCAACCCATCTTGTGACATAGGCATTTATACCTAGTTTAGTGAGTTTATCTATAATTCCAGAGTGGGGGATGGTGTTGAAAGCCTTGGCAAGATCTAGATAGGCTGTGTGAACGACCTTACCCTTGTCTACGGATTTGGTGACTGCTTCAAATAAGTCTATCAGGTTTAGGAGACATGATCTGACTTTTACAAACCCGAACTGGGTGGGTTCCACAGTTTGGAGATTACCAATGTCTTTGTTTATAAGTTCCATGATGATACGTTCCATGGCCTTGCAGACCAGGCTCGTCAGGATAATGGGGCGGTAGTTCCCGGGATCCGTGGTGGCTCCCCCCTTGTGGAGTGGGATAACGGTCACTGTGCGCCATTCAGTATGCACAAAGCCTGAGGTGAGACTATGACTGAACATGGTACTTAGGTGGTGTGCCAGTTCATTCTGTAGTTCATGTAGAACGCAACCTGGGATGTTGTCTGGTCCCATGGATGCTGTGTTCTTGGCTTTGGAGAGTGTGGTTTTTACCTGTGCAGCCGTGATTACAGGAACTTTGCATTCTTCCGGTATAGAGATGGGCTCTTTAGGGGGTGAGAGGGGGTAAAGTTAGCACTGAACCTATCTGCCAGGATATTGGCAATATCACTTGGGTTTGTATATTTAGTGCCATTGTGCTGTATCTCAGAGCAGATCCGAGTGTTGCCATTGAGATTCTTGACCTAGCTATAGAATGCTTTGTGGTTGTTTTTAGAATCAGTAGCAATTTTGTTTTCACAACTAGCTTTGGAGGATTTTATCAGGAATCGCAGCTTCTTACTGAGGCTGACCAGGGAGCTCCTCCACTCATGGGATTTTACTCTCTTTTGCAATAGTTTCTTCATTCTGTTGTATAGCTTGTTTATGCAAGGGACCACCAGATTGGCTTCCTTTTTTTGGAGGATAGCATCTTGGTTCTGTTTGGGATAGCACAATCCATGCACTCATGTAAGTGCTTATAAAGTGCAATTGTGTAGGATTTAGTAGTCGTAACTGTATTGTCCATCTGCATGGGTGTCATGAAGTTCACCACTTCTGTCTTAAGAAGCATGAAGTTGGCTTTGGAGAAATGTTTTACCATGGTTTCCTTAATGGGGGGTGGGGGTGGGGGCAGGATGTGGATATCTAGGGTAATTAGCTTATGGTCGGATAGGACCAATGAGGCACTGACTTCAGATGTGGAACACTGGTCACTCATGTTTGTAATGACTAGATCTAGGATATTGTTGCCCCTGGTGGGGGTGTAGATAAGTTTATCCAGGGCATTGGAGTTTATGAATTCCAGAAAGCGTTGAGTGAAGAAGTTGGTACATGAGTAATTTTCCCAGTTAATGGTGGGGTAGTTGAAATCGCCCATTATTAGGGTGTTTGAACCCTAATATTTTCCAGTACATCAAGAAAAGAGGAGTGGGAATTCTGGGGCATGGTGGGTGATTTGTAACAAGCTACAATTTGGATTGCAGTTTTGCCCAGAGTTAGTTGCACTTGGATAACCTCGGCTGCATTATGCTGAGCAGCTAGCCTGGAGGTGTGGATATCCTTAATGAATATGGACACACCTCCGCCTTTGGTGTTCCGGTCCAGGTTACATGGCCGAAAAGTGTGGTATGAGTTATAGCCTGGTAGTGCAGGGGTGCTCTCTGGAGCCTTGAACCAGGTCTCAGTCACTGCACAGATATTGATGTTCTCCATTTTAAGGAGTGCCTCGAGTGAGTGCATTTTGAGATTTAGACTTCTAGCATTGAGTAGCATCACCCTCAGTTTTTGCTTGCCTGCTCCTGTTATGGTGGTGAATTTATCATTTGAACCTTGACTAAAAAAGGCACTATAGGGGCGGCAAGAACCTTAGCCAGTATCCAGAATCACAGGGGTGACAGGTGCAGGCCATCTCTGGCAAAGCATCATGGTCTGTCGACCATGTCATCCCAGGCAGACAGATACTGGATCCCTTTAGAATGGCACCAGAAGCTTAGCCAATTGTTGAAGTCAATCATTTTGTCCTTGTACTGCGGCATCATTCTGGGTGATGGCAGAATGCTACTCAGGGTTAGGGTCATACCTGCCAGGGCTACAAGATCAGAGAGCTCTTCCATGTCTCTTTTCATGTAGTCCAGGGAGGTACGTCTCAGGTCGTTCACACCAACATGGACAATGACAGAGTCATATTTGTACTTGTTGTGGAGTGACCTGAGTGCGTGGGTTATGTATTGGATCCTGGCACCCGACAGGCAGCTGACAGTAACCTTCTCCTTGTTTAGCCTGGTGAGTGGGACATCAGTGTGCCTGACTATAAAGTCACCTATGACTAGTGTGTTGGGTATGTTGTTTTGCCTTATTGGCTGTGGTTATGTGGCATACTGAGTCTGCAGGCTATGTGTCATTTGGGTTTTGTTGGGGTGTGGAGGTTGCTTGCATTTCTGCTTTGGACGTCTCTGTTCCTTGAGCAGATTATTACTGAGAGCCTTCGCAAATGTTTTTGTGTTTCTATGTGTGGATTTTGGTGGTGAAGATTTAGTGAGACTATGTGATGAGTGTGGTGTGGTGCAAGTGTCTACCTTCTCCTCTTGACTGTCAAGTTCGGTCTTGATTGGAGAGAGCTTTACCTCCAGTTTGGCTAGATATGTGCATCTCTCACAGGTTGTAGTGCTGGGTGGTAGGAGGAATGGGTTGTCTGTGTACATGAGGCAATTTCTATATTGCCCCAAGATGTAAACCACGGGATACAAAAGAGCAACTGATAATAAAAGTCCAGGATCACCCGTAGAGACAATAATTCAAGTAATTCCAGTAGTGAGCGTGTAAAAACAATCTTTATTCCCAAAACAGCTTCTTATACAAAAGTAAAAAACAGAGTTAGGACAAGCGCTTTCGCCTGGACCATTCCAGGCTTTATCAAGTCAATTTATTATCAATTGCCCCAAGATGCCCAGATTCATCAGATAGACAGGAGAGAACACTGGGAGCTGACCCTTGGACATGCGTGAATAAAAAACTATTTTCCTCTAGATAAGTGAGGAAAGTGAGTACAAGAGCTGTCAAATTCAAGTGATAAAGCTAAGAATCTTTATCTGGACTAAACTAGTTATAGGAAAGGGGAGAAACAAGTGCAAATACGGGCTTTTAAATCAGAAAGTTGAGAGAGATGGAAAAACTGTCCAAATGGCCAATAACTACAATTTCTGGGTCAGAACCACTCATTATGTGGTAGATAGGTTACCTAGTGCTTACCACTCCCACTGATAAACTAGAAGGCTTCCCTCCAACACAGAAAGCTTGGGGGGGGGGGCTCAGAAGCTTACATACAGTCCTGGATACAGCAAATCTGAATCTGGATTACACTAGTTACAGGAAATGTATTTTATATATATATATATATATATATATATATATATATATATATATATATATATATATATATATATATACAGAATAATAGCTAAAACAGCAGTAAAAACAATTCAAATGCAATGCAAGCTAGCACACTTGAGTATGTAGCAATGTTAGACCAAACAGTTTAAAAAATGCAATTAAATTAAAAATGACTAAAAACAAGTGCAGAAGGAGTCTATTAGGTAGAATGAGGTAAAGAAATGGGACTAGGGGGAGTGTCCCAGATCAAATCTATAGTGGGGGTGGGCAACTGCAAAAGCTTCCAAATTTAAATAACAAGACAGGAATAGGGAGGGTGGGTATGGAAAAACCAACACCTTCAGCAGAGATCTGAAAAACTATACAGTGAAGCAAAAATAACAGTGCACAACTCTTAAGTCAGCCAGCAATGATATAAAATTAGTCAAACAACAATTACCAGTTCACAACTCTGAAGTGCCAGAAAAATATACTCAGCTCTGTATATCTCCATCAGTATGAAGATGACCTGGTTCAGTTCCCCTGATATCACCATGCAAAGAAATGCAAGAGCTGCTCATTGTAGTAAGAAAGAGACTTGTGGTTGATAACATTTTCCTTGCACAGTAGAGAAGTGATGATATGCTCTGCAGAGAAACAAGGATGTTTGGCTCTGCATGTAAATGCAGTAATCTGTGGCTGTGGCCTTTGAAAATTAGGTCCCTGTATACCCTGAGGCACTGTTCAGCACAGTTTTCTATATTGTGTGTTGAATCATACATGTTCTATTATGAAAGATCCATGCAAAGCAGTACAGAAATGACATGTGTATGTAGTTATTAGCTGTGTTATGGCAAGGCTCCCTAATAAAACAATTTGTGAGTCAGGGAAAAGTTAAGTTAAGAGAATCTCCGTTGCTTTTTTAATGCTGTCTCGCTATGTTAAACGAGTTTAACATAGCGAGATAGTGTGAAGCAATGGAGATCTTGTATTCTCCGTTGCTGTAAAACAAAAAAAAAAAAGAGTTATAGTAATGGAAAAAGTCCGGGTGACCGGACCTTCTTCCATTACTCTAACTCTGATTTACAACGTGCACGCTGACCAATCAGCGTGTACGTTTTTTGAATATTAATGGGGGGTCATTGTATAATGAAGATTTACCCATGGTTGGTGTGGTTTAACCATGAGGGCAAAGCCCGAGTGATTAAATAAAGCCAACCATGGGTAAATTTCAATATACCACAACCACAGAGTCAGTTATTGCTATTATACAATGACATTATTTAAGAATAAAATACTTGTTTTTTTTAAATAATGTCTTTGTATAAAGGCACATTACTGTTCTTCCATAGCTGGTGGTATACTGCTGTGTTGGTTTGATGTACTGCGCATGCATATGGGACTTGCGTTTCCATGCATACCCAGTACATTAATGCTTTGAAAAGGAAGCGATGGAGTAAATAAAGTCTCTGTTGCTCTGTTTTTGTTTTCTTTTTTTTTTTTTTCTTATTAAAAGTTTGGACTACTTTAGGAGTAGGAGAGAGAGACAGAATGGAGGAAATGCAAAGAAAATCAGGTACATGCCTCTAGTTTTAAATAACGTACCTGATTTTCTTTGTATTTCCTCCATGCTGCCTCTCGGGTATTTCCAGAATATGAACTATAGTTTTTTTTTTAATTTTTGTTGAAAAAAAAATAAAAGTTTTGGAATATATGAACAGAAAGAAGTCCGGGTGACTGGACCTTTTTCCATTGGTATATTGTGGGCTTTACAATGGGCATGCTGGTTGGGATGGCCAATCAGAGTGCATGTTTGTGAATACGAATGGCCACTCATTGTATAATCTTCATTATACAAATAGGAAATAGCAGCTCTGATCACATCTGAGCACTGGGTATGTGTGCCTCGCCTCGGGGCTTAAACAGGAAGGCAATGGGAAGGAAAAACAGCAGTAGGAAGGCAATCAAGGAGAACTAGCATAGCTGGAACGTGAAAAGTATCAGAATCAGCCAATTATATATGGAACAGCCTAGCACATTACTATAAACTATGCAAATACCTTCCACTCTGTTTTTTTCACAAACTCTACACCACCGGTGTACACAGATGGGGAAATTTTACCTGACACAACTAACAAAATGTTAGGGGCTGCTGTTGCTCTCATACATCAATAGGTGGAAGAGGCTGAGGGTGGTGAGGAGGTGAATGCTGATGACCACCCCACAGTGAGGAGAAGGAGAAGAGTGTACAGACCCAGGGTAACCTATCAGGGACAACATGAGCTGGAGACAGTAGAACGCATAGGGTAGACATGGACATTCTACAGCAAATTGTTGAGCTGTGCCAGCTGCACCTCACACACAGAACCAAGAGAGGGGAACCCATCCCAGTGGATACCAAGGTATGTGTAGGCTTAAGAATACTAGCCACAGGTACCTTCCAAAGGGCAACTGGGAATATCATGGGGATCTCACAGGCATCAGCATCCAGGATACTCCATCAGTTCCTGGATGCCATGTCAGCACATGCCGCTGAGCACATATATTTCCTCAACACCCGTGAGGCATTGACCAGCAAAATGCGTCTCTTCCAGCAAACAGCAGAATATCCTAAGGTAGTGGGTGCTATAGACTGCACACACATACACATCAAAGCACCACCCAGTGAGCGGGGTAGGGTCTATATAAACTGCAAGGTCTTCCCCACCATCAACTGCCAGGCCGTGTGTGATGCCCAGGGCATTATTTTGAATGTGTGTGCTGGCAGCTCTGGAAGCTATCACGACTCCCACATCTGATATATGACACAGCTGTACCAGTTATTTGCCAGTGGGGACATCCCATATGGCCACCTAGTGGGGGGTGCTGGTTATGCACTGGAGCTGTGGCTGATGACACCCACCAGAAACGCACACACATCCGAACAAGAACTCCATAATGAGGCACACACACAAACAAGAATCATAATAGAGCATGTGTTTGGGATGCTCAAGTCACGACTCCGCTGCCTGGACATATATAGTGGAGCCTTGCAGTACTCTCCAGCTACATGTACACAAATGTTCTTAGTATGTGCCATGCTGCACAATATGATCCTGCAAAAACAGCTGCAGCAGGAACAGCATGGGGCAAGGCCACACAGCCCCCCACCATTGCCAAGACCATCACAGGCACAGAGGGACTTGGAGGAGGAACAACCTTAGCCTGCCCATGTAGGAAGAAGAAGGCTTGCCCAGTATACTCAGGCTTTGGCAGAGGCAATGCATAGCACATACACTGACACGGTAGAGACTCAGGGAATGACACCTCTCTCTGACTCGCACATACAGTAAAAGGGATGCTAAACATGACACTACATGTGCTTTACCATGTATAGGGAGTGTACTATGTGCATCCGACATAGTCAGCCCTCCAGCACCATCCTCAATATTGGCACAGCTACAAGGTAAGTCACTCTTCCTATCAACTGCTGAATGGAGTAGTATGTTCTGATAGTTGTATCTATGGTATGGACATGAGCGTGCAAGGGAATCGTGTGGCTGAGTGGGATGGCAGCAGATAGTGGACACCTATATGGGCAGCATGAAATCCATAACAAATGCTGGTGTCAACATACTAGGCAGCACTAGACAAGGTGACAAATCCCACTGCAGTACATGTGGTGGACAAAATGTGTGTCCATAGGACACACACATGCATGTCAGTGAGGCTCACATACCCAACACCAGGCTCAACCAGCAGGACAGGTGTAGATGACCATAAAGAAAGGCCAGGCTAAGGCCTCCAATTGAAGGGAATGGTGAACAGCCCCTCTTCAGACCTACACAGACAGACTACAACAGGTCTGGCAGTTGTATGTTAGTTCTGAAGGGTAAGAAGTCTGAAACTGAAATGTAGGTTAATAACACCTAAGATTTATACTCTACTGATATGCTTTCAGTCTGCATGATAGGTCAGAATACAAAATTGAATGGAAGCCAACAGAGTACGTGAAATACCAGTACAGTCATAGCAAATGTTTAAAGTCATCAGGTGCCCACCCCCCACACAATCATATATAGAAATGCAGCAACATGTACATGTGGGTTTAATAACAGTGGAGCATCGATTACCTGAGCTGGCCCAATTTACAGGACAGATTGTTGCATGTGTACAATATGCAGGGGTCCAAGTGTTACTTTGTCTGTGTTCAATATTGTCTGGAAGTGGTCAGTATGTAGGCATGGAGGGTTGTGCCTCGGTGGCCTATGGCCAGTCTTGTTGATGACAGGGCCCCGTTCCAACAACAGCAGTACCAACCACAATGCTTCTCAGCAATATCCATGTCAGCATTTGTCCATACTCACTGTCCAGATGTCAATATTTGTCATCATCTGAAAGATGGACATGCCATGAATGCGGGCCCAGATATATACACACAGTGCACAGGTGGAAGTACCCCAGACAGAGTACATAAAATGTAACTGTCAACTGCACACACCTTTGGAATTGTACATACAGGTTAGCAGCACATTAGTTGTCTGTGTAGTATGGAATACTAATGTAGTCTGGCCAGTCAGTGGCAGACCACAAAAGGCACAGTTATGAGGTAATGAGAGACTGCCTATGTCCTTGCACAAGGCAGCATAAGGGGAATGTCCCAGGTATATCTGTGAGTCAGCTGCAAGAAGCTTCCCTATCACATATGTACTCAGCTCACCCCACCACCATCAGCCACAGGTTTATCACAGGTCAAATTCTTGCTGTTGGGAATGAGTATAGTATGATCCCCACTTCTATATGGGAATACCTACAGAATGCAGCATGCTAAAGAGGTGTCCCATGCAGGTGTGTCCCTAGCTGTAAGCAGCATCCTGCCAGCATCCAGACCAATGGATTAATATGGACAAGAACTATTGCCATTAACACCTCACACACTTACCCTGTCACCCCAGGGGAATCCATTGGCTCACAGTCTGGGAATGCAGGAGTGACAGAATGCACTGACCTGTTACAGATGGCCTGCATCACTACCAAATGGCCTACAGTCCCCTGCCAAAGGCCTGTGCCTCACCCATAGTGCCAGTGTATGTTATCTCATGGGGTCTCAACTAACAACATAACACAGTCAGTAGAACACAAATGCAAGGCCATGTTGACAAATCCCAGTAGCATGCCCACCATGTCCTACTGCATGAACTGTGGACCAACCACTAAATACCGCTGGGATGAAGGGACCACTATAGGGATACTTCTCATATATCGCTCGCATAATGTTAAGAAAAGGATAGAATAACAGAGTGGGGGGGGGGTTGTAGAAGCATGGACGTCATGGATTGTGTGAAGTCTAAAACTCTGATGTGTGCCCATACTACTCCTACCTGCAAACCCAGTAATGGGTGGCTAAAAACCTGCTCATAAACCACAATGTGAAGGGGAACTGACCAGATATATGAGCCCTGCCTCTGGGTAACCTTTGTGAATCTGTACAGAGGTATGGCCACAGTAGGATATGGCCATTCTGTTACGTCGATATATGTACAAGAAGGGGATCCTCAGCCACCACAGTACCAAGGTAATGGACCATTTACACAGACCCATCAGCAAGTGTCTACAGCTATCCCTCAAGAAAGGCATGAGTGTGCAAGAATATGTAGGCTGCAGACCACAATACTAGACACAGCTTCATTCATCTTGTATTTCCCAGGAAATAACTGTGAGCATATAAGTATATATGCCAGTAGTTGATGACATAATACATCACAGTGTAAAACAGTACATATGTCTGAATATATCTGCTAACACCAACATGTAACACAAGCAGCACAGACACAATAGTTACAGTATCCCACTATTTTTCACCTATTGTGACTCCATATTGTCAACCTATCTACAGATATCTTGCAGAAACAGATTGCTAGCTGTAGGTGTAGAACACCAAACCCTGGACTGGAGTACAACCTACATGGAATAGATTCACACACTCAATACATAAGGTCATATTGGGCATGCTCCTACACTTAGAGAAATGAAGCCCATGTCTGACAACACAGTGGACTATACATATCTGTCAGTCGAAGATGTCTGTGCACACACACCACATTGTACACCATTCATGCTTTGCATATGCATTTGATAGGAATACTCACACATATCCAAGGCCAACACACTATAATATGTCAAACATACACTCACAGAGATGTGGGCAAGAGAGAGAGAAATACAGTAGCAGAGAGATTTCCATCATAAGGCCTGTCCCACCCACCACACATCCAATTGGCTGATATCACATGATGTTCTGTTGTCAATCACTGTAGACATTGCTTTTGGTAGCCCTCAGCCGTATGGTGTCTGTGTTGCTTGTGATAACTGTGTAACATGATAGTACAAATCAGTATTCGTCTAGCATTTGTATACCCAGACCTGTTAAATTTAAAGTTGTGTGTGATTGAGTATGTGTGTGTGTGTGTGTGTGTGTGTGTGTGTGTGTGTGTGTGTGTGTGTGTGTGTGTGTGTGTGCATGTGTTTGTGTGTGTGTGTGTGTGTGTGTGTGTGTGTGTGTGTGTGTGTGTGTGTGTGTGTGTGTGTGTGTGTTTGTGTGTGTGTTTTCAGAGGAATGGTTTATGGCCCATTCACGCACATTGCACTTTCCATTGCCCATGGTAGCACTCCTGCTGATGTCATTCACCTTGAAATAACCCTCTGGCCCAATCTCAGCCCTGTAGGCTGAGTGGCGCTTGCAATAGGTATGCAATTCTGTAGTGTAGAAAACTAGTTAGGTAGGAGTTCTAATCCCAGACATGGCAACTGTGAAACTCTGTGTGTGTGTGGAGATGAATGGTTTTGAAGCCATTCAAAGTCACTACACCTCCCATTGCCATACTTTAGCATGCCTGCTGATGTCAGTCACCTTGAAATAACTCTTTGGAGAAATGCCCACACCATAAATTATGTGACGCTTGCGGGAACTGCGTAATACTATAGTGTAGCATACTAGTTAGGTAGGAGTTTTAATCCTAGACATGGCAAACATGAATTGTGCATGTTTGTGTGAGAGAGTGTGTGTATCTTTGATGATACCTGATATTATGGACACTGACACTAACTACTCTCCGCTTACCCCTTCTTTAGTACTGCTGCTGATGTCAGTCACCTTCAAAGATACCTTTGGAGAGCTCTTTCACATATAAGCTCTGTGGCACTTACAATAACTGTGTGATACTATAGTGTAGCATACTAGTTAGGTAGGAGTTGTAATCCCTGACCTGGCAACTATGAAACTGTATGTGTTTGTGTGAGAAAGTGTGTGTGTCTTTGATGATACCTGATTTTATGGATATTGACACTTACTTCTCTTGCCTTACCCCTGCTTTAGCACTGCTGCTGATGTTAGTCACCTGCAAAGATACCTTGGCACAGCATGCCCAGATATAAGCTACATGGGGCATGCTATAAATTCTGGAAGAATGTAGCAGCAGTAACTATATTGGTAAGGGTTTGAATCTCATCCATGGCAAGTGTTTGTGTGTGTATGTATGTCTGTACCTCAAAGATTTTGGCCCCATTTACAACCAGGACAAATCTCAGAACCTGACTTTAGCAGTCCTGCAGATATCATTCACCTTAGAAGTATCTGTTGCCAACCTTAAACCATGTAAGGTCAGTGGTGTATGTGGTAAATGCGTAACATAATGCTCTGTAAAGATTGTTAGATAGAGATTTGAACCTCACTCCTGGCAAATGTAAATGTGTGTGTAGGGTAAAATTATTTTTGGGATCTCTCACCCACAACATCACCCAATGCCAGTATTTACAAGGGTTGGTGATATTCCTCACCTTTGAAGTACCTTGTGACAACATCCATACTCTAAGCTCTGTGGCACGTGCGAAAAATGCGGTACACTATAGTAGCAATACATAGCTTGGCAGGGTTAGAATCCCAGTAGTGGCAAGTGAGTGTGTGTGTGTGTGTGTGTGTGTGTGTGTGTGTGTGTGTGTGTGTGTGTGTGTGTGTGTGTGTGTGTGTGTGTGTGTTTGTCTGTCATCAGTATCCTGTGTGGAGGTTGCTGTGAGGGTTTCGCTAAATTATTATGTTGAGGACCTAGTATATGTCACAATGTCCACCTTACAAGGACAACAAATGTCAAACACTGAAGAGGTCGGTGCAGAAAATCCATAGTCCTACATGTGACATTATGGATTGGTGAATAATACAGGCAATCATTCTATAACTCAGAGAACACTCACCACCCACATCTCATACACAAACACACTTGGCTAGGCAACAACTACTATATTGGTAGTTCCCTGCATATTGCCTCACAGATAGTAACCACGGTGTGATTACAGTGGACTACATGCCTGTTGACCACAACAGTGACACTGACATCAGAAAGCACTTTGATGTGTTACATCTCCTGACTAAGTGTGTCTTATCCAGCAAGTAAAAGGACATGGTACCCTGTTCCATCCTCTCAGTAGGCAAATAAATGAGTACAGTTCCCTTTAGGAATGTTCCCCATTGGACACCTGCAACAACTGTAGAGTTTGCAAACATAACCCACAAAGGGAATTCCATGTCTTATACACATGCCCTGTATGGACAGACACCACTAACTCCACTGAATACCTGTATCATGCTGTCAATATAGGTGGAAGCATGACCTAAGTTACATAGCCAGGTCTCACCAAATGAGGTCAGGAATGCTACATCAGAAGATAACAATCTATCCACACAACATGCCCCATAGACCTGAAGTACACTTCCACACATCAAACAACATGCATGTGGGACATGTGCACAACCCAGACACTGTCCATGTTATGAAATATAGATTACATAAATGGGAAGCAGTGGACATCACTGGCCACCCACAATAGTAACCCAGATGAGTGGATGGTGAATACAATACCCACCCTTGGGGACCACTACAGGGACTAAACCCCTGAGCCACACTGGGGACTATTGTCATGTGGCCTGATGCCAAGGTATTCCTTAATAATGTGCGTTTCTGTAAGATACAGAGTGTGTGTGTGTGTGTGTGTGTGTGTGTGTGTGTGTGTGTGTGTGTGCGTGTGTGTGTGTGTGTGTGTGTGTGTGTGTGTGTGTGGAGATGAATGATTTTGAAGCCATTCACACTCACTACAACTCCCATTGCTCTACTTTAGCATGCCTGCTGATGTCAGTCACCTTGAAATAACCCTTTGGCTATCTTTCATCCCTATAAGCTCTGTGGCACTTATGTTAATTGAGTAATACTGTAGTGTAGCAAACTAGTTAGGTAAGAGTTCTAATCCTGATCCTGCCAACTGTGATAATGTGAGTGTTTCTGTAAGAGAGTGTGTGGGTTTGTGTGTGTGTGTGTGTGTGTGTGTGTGTGTGTGTGTGTGTGTGTGTGTGTGTGTGTCTTTGTTGACACCTGATTTTGTGGACATTCACACTTACTACACTTCCTTTACCCCTCCTTTAGCACTTTGGCTGATGTCACTCACTTTCAAAGATACCTTTGGACAGCTCTCCAACATGTAAGCTCTGGGGCGTGTGCAATAACTGTGTAACACTGTGATAGCAATACATAGTTAGGTAGGGGATTGAAGCTCAGCACTGGGGTGATTATCTAATGACAGGATCCATTGCAGTGTGGGTTTTGCTACATCATTATACTGAGGACCTATTTGTCCCAATGTCCACATTACAAGGCCAACAGTTTTCAAACACTGTAGAGGTTGTTGTAGACAATCCACAGCCATAAATGTGTACATCCATGTGCAATTACTATGTGACAGTATGGATTATTAAACAATATAGACAACTGTTACAATACCCAGATACCACTCTCCAGCCATGGATCATACATAAACATGTTTGGCTCTTACTCCCTTCCTTTCTTACTTTCTCCCTGACTCTCTCACTCTCTCTTCCTCTCTGGTGGATGTGGAAAAGTACATCTGTTTTGCATAGGTAGCAGCTTGACTTGTGTAGGTAATGTTCATGATCAGCTGATGGCCTGTGCACGAATTGGAGTCCCCCACTTGCTAATTGCATGTGAAACAGCTGTGGTATCATGCCTATAGCCAGTTGTATGGAAAAAACGCCTATAACTAAGCACTTCATGAGGGTGTTGGCCATTTTCCTTCACTGTGAGCAGGACGTCATGTGGGTGTCTGACAAACAGCATCACAGAGGGTAGTTAGAAATACCTCTTACAACATACACTGTGTTGACAGGCCAACAAACAAGAGGGGGGTGTTCCAGACATGAGGACAGCATGTAAGTATTGCTGTTCTACATTTGAAGTAATGTTGGTTTAACAGGGTTTGTATGGATATGGTTGTTCTACATTATTTAAAGTCTGGCATGACAGTGGTATGCGGTTGTGGAAACTCTCACCTGTAGGGCTATCTGTAGAATGGCCAGAGTTTTGAGTCTTAGATGTGTGTTACTCACAGATTTCCTATCTTTAGAAATGCAGTAGCATACTTTGTTGATTGCAGTCAATACATGGTGACATCCATGTGTGTTACTGACTTCATATCCCTCAGAAGAGATATGCCACAGCAAACCTTGTTACACCATGAATATTCTCAGTTTATCACAGCAATATGTCAATATTGGCCTTGTGTTTGTGCCTCTGTCCCCCAAGTCTGTCCCCCTTTGTCCATATGTCATGCAGTAAGAGGTGCATATGTACAGTATATCATTATTTACTGACATAATTCCTGATAACAAGCCAGTGATATATCAGACTGCTAGACATGTTATGTATAGTAGGTCTTATATTTGAGGACAAAACCTGGACATTCTGTTGTAGTCTGTATGGTATTGAGGTCTGTGTACTTATGGTGATTGTTGACAGAGTGTCAGTATTGTACAGCAATGTATTGTGAATATGTTACTTGGCCTTTGTACAGACTGTGGTAGATGTCACTGTTCTAGGTCCTGTTCTGTCTGACATTGCATGCTGCTCCAGCTTCTGGTACCCTATCAGGGTATATGTTTGTAGGGCCAGACTGAGACATGTTCCATACCACAGTCAGGCATCTGACCACACTGGGAATTGAGCCAGTATATGTAAGGTTAGTGTGTGAGTGGCAAATATGAAGATGGTTTTGTTCACACAGTTGATATACTGTACTATTAATTAGGCTTACCATAATGTGACTGTGTTGAGATTGGTTGTGGGTATGCACTTTCTCACTGGTGTCTGTTACTCTGTGCTGTTACATGCTTGTAGTGCATGCTATATTTACAAGTACAGGTGTAGTTCCCCATAGGAAACTTGGGTTAATGTTGTGGCAGTCTGCCTGTAGTTTACACAGTGCTTTGTGACACGCCTAGCAGCTCAGTGTATTTACCTAGTGTGATGTTATATCCAGATATTTGTCAGATGTACTGTTGCCTGGCCACCATATGTGTTGTGTATTTTTGAAAAAGCAGTGTGATTCTGTTAAGATGTATGTCGCTAACTAGTGGGAAGTATGTGGGCTTGGACCTCTGCTCCTCCAGTTAATGTGTGTTAGGACAGACAGAAGTGTGTGAATGCATCAACTTTGTGAGCTTATCTATTCCAGTATTTTGTGATATATCCCCATTTTCATGTCTGTAAACATCCCCTTTGTCAGGCTTGGTCCACACGTCTTGCACTAAGGAGTTCTGTGTATACCTCTGGGCTGACCAGATTGTTTCAGACTGTCCACGTATATTGGTCATATTTCTACTGTATTTCACAGGATCATTACTGTGATTTGTGTGGTACTTCAGAATGATGATTTTATTATGTCTGTCAGTAACTGATGGTGTACATGCCAGTATCAGAAGTGACTTCCTACACAACATGTCTGTTGCCACAGCCCCTGTCGCTGTAAGCAACATTCTACATTTATACCTACAATACTTACATTACATTCCCTTGCACTAAGAGGTTATGACTTATGGTGCTGAGGTATGACTCCACTACATGTTATGGGCATATGTTATATATACATACACACACACATATATATATATATATATATATATATATATATATATATATATATATATACACACACACACATATATATATATATATATATATATATATATATATATATATATATATATATATATATATATATATATATAAATGTATACATATATCTACATATGTATATATATATATATATATATATATATATATATATATATATATATATATATATATATATATATATATATATATATATATATATATATATATATATATATATATATATATATCCATATACTTATGTGTAAACATGAGTGTTGTATATACCTTCCCAGATGTATGTCACCATATTTATCTGATATGTGTATATTTAGATATAAAAACATGACTGATTCAACACTATTTTCATTTACAAGTACTAAACAATTGTAGTAGTCAAAGCAGTTGTTCACTACTATTCAGTATGTGTACTGAATAATATATTTGAAAAAACAACAGGGATCTTCACAGCTCAGATGACTTAGTGGTTAACTGCTGTGACTATAGTGTACAGGGTCCTAGGTTCAAGACCTGCAGGCTCTGTTAAGTTTGTTGCTAGACAGAACATGGGCTGTTAGATACAGAGTAGTTAAGGCAGTTTTGAGCAGGTTAGCATGATGGTAAGTGGTGCTAACATACAATTAAATGAAAATGTGGTTACATCATGTAGGCTTCGCTTCCCTGTGTGCAAATATGCTTCACATTTACATTTAAGCAAAGCTTACACCTGCTAAGCATAGCTCAGCCCTGGTAACCAGTGATTACATTCCAGTCTGATAAAATAGCAGGGTAATGACATCTTTAATAAGTGTATTTAATTCCATGCATATAGCATGTTTCTATGTGCTGTCATTTCAGTAGCAAGGGGCGTGAGTATACTGTATGGGACATCTGAGTATACATGGCAAGTAGAACAATCTTTTCTCTTTGTATGTGTATCATACATGGGTAGTCTCCCAGGTTATATGCAGTCACACTTGCATGTATTGTATCATTACTTTACTACTTTTAACAGTGCTTTTCCAAGTAAGAGTAGATTGCAGATTGTAGTACTGGAACCGTACACCCCTGCATGCAAAAATATCATGATCTCGGTGTGTGAGCTGTATATTAAGTATCTCCTACTGGATATTGATCTGATATGTAGATATTAACTGTAGATTACTATGTGTTTAGGACATGTCATTGAGGGCTGCTGTCATGTAGTAATGGCATACCTGTCAGTGTCAGACGTCTATCTGTCAAAACATTCATCCTAATGCATAACCTGTTGGCTAGCTATTTTCTGTCTGTCCTCTGTACAGATGTGCAGATGTCAGGTATCCATCTTGGCTGCTTACAGGCAATCTATGATTGCCTGACACTGACATGTCTGCCCAGCTGTGTCATGAATGCCAAAGCTAGGAAACCTCACCCTGTATGCACCACATGCCATGAATACCTCAACCAGACTACCACAGTCAACAGAACATGCTTGGGTACAGGTCTCTAAACCAGACACTGGCCACGTTATGTAATATATGTTGCATACATGTCAAGTGGACCACCTCACTGGCCCTTGCAAGAGAAAACCAGATGATCGGATGTTGAATTTAACCTTCAAACTGGGGATCATTCAAGTGGCATCGGTTGATAGATGGCCTGCTAACAAATGTCAGGTTCCATGATACCAGTGTACCCACATGCCCTACTCTTCTCATCTCTTCATGGACATTAGCCTGGTACACACCTAGGAACACCTGCACCTATAGACCGCAGTACTGACAAATGTGTCAATGTGCATTACTGAGAATAACAGTGTCTGTGTGTTTATAAACTTGTAGTTGACAATACTCGGAGGGCCTTCTCACCAATTGTAATCCCATTGCCATACTTAGAAATGGCTGCTGCTGTAACTGACATTAAATGTACCGTGTCACACTCTTCACCCTATGGGCTACCTGGAGCTTGCAGTACCAGCATAACACTGTTCTACAAATGGGTAAATAGGCATGGGTTACCCTCTGAGTCCTGGCAAGTGTGAGTATGTGTGTAAGTGTGCATATTTGTAGGAGACAGCATTCTGAGGCCACATTCTCCAAATACAATAATCCTTGCCATACATTATAAGGGATAGTGATGTTGCTGACATTAGGAGAGCCATGACAAACCCTCACCCTACTATCCCTGTGGCATGTGCAATAAATGTATATTCCTATAGTAGCACTGATTAGATAGATAAGGGGTTATATTGCAGCCTTGGTCAATGTGTGATTGTGGGTATGTCAGAGCATTATCATGGGTTTCAGTGAATATAATATCCAATGTGGGGTGTGGGTGTTGGGTGTAATGTCTTTACACCATGGTACACCCAGTACATGTCCCAAGATCCACTGTATGAGGACCGCTGTCACCATCAACCATACAGCTAACTGATTACACAATCCAGCCCAATGATGCATGTGCTGTATGCAAAATCTCTGTAACAGAATAGACTCACTGACAAGGTAGTTAGCACTGCTAAACCCAGGTCTGTCAAATGTGTCTATGACTGTATGTGTTTGCCAATGTGTATATGACAGTATGTCATACTATGTATTGTTCCTTAACACCCAGTACATCCCCCATTACCATACTGTATAAGGCCTGGTTATGTTCTCCACTTAACAGGAAACTCGGGACACACCTCACCCTAAAAGCTCTGTGGTGTGTGCAATTAAAGCCAAACACATTACTAGCAATAAGTACCTAGGTAGGGGTTCTACTGTCAGTGTTGCTAAGTAAGTCTGTGTGTATGTGAAGGGATCCACTTCAGTCTGCAGAAAATATATGCCCCAGGAGATCATTTGTCCAAGAACTAACTGGCTAAAGGTAACATTTCAAAGCAATCATTTTGTGGAAATACATTCAAGCAAAACTAGTAGTGGATGTGTAAATGCCCTCTTCCTCACTGTGCAGCCATACAGGAGTTGGTATATATATATATACATAGGTGTGTTTGTTGTGGCCACAGCCACCCACATTGGGGTTATTGTTGTGGGTATCCCCCACTTAGTGTGCTGTTATACTGTACAGTTTATGCTACAGGTTAAGTAGTTGTTAATCACACTATGTGTGGTTCTAACCCACCCCACAGCCTCCAAAGTGGGGGACTGTGCCACCCACACCAACACAGCTATGTTTACCAACTCCAGAATTGCACTACATTGGGGAATAGGACATATATCCTGCCAGTTCCATCGTCAATGACATTAAACTGACAAACTGATTATTTCCTGATGTGATGTTTTGGCAATTTGGTCTGGTGGAATTACATAGGCCAAAATGAGTTCACCGCAGAATGAAGTACATCCATGTGAACAGTGTTCTCTATGTATTGCATCAACACCAAAGCCTCTGTGTGTGTGTGTGTGTGTGTGTGTGTGTGTGTGTGTGAGTGTGTGTGTGTGTGTGTGTGTGTGTGTGTGTGTGTGTGTGTGTGTGTGTGTGTGTGTGTGTGTGTGTGTGTGTTATTCACAAACATTTGGTGTGTGCTATCCAGTACACTTACAATTGTCCACTGTAGAAGAGCTGCTGACATCAGCCACCATGCACTCACCTGCATTCACCCCTCAAACCCATCAGCCATGTGGCACATGCAGTAACTGTTATACAGACCTGTTACCTGTGTTCAGCTGTACCCAGGCTATGACACAGTCAATGTGTCACCACAGTGCTAAACCCCTTGTAGGACAGGAAAGCAGACCAACATCCTGCTGACACATAGACACCTAGAACACAAACAAAATACATTATGGAGACCACAGTCAGTGTTAATAACAGCTATAATGTATCATGGCTGGAAAGCTTTTGTGTAAGCATTAATCATTACAGCTGAAGACACGTTAAACAGCATTACATTGCTAAACCTTAGGACTTCCACCCTGTGCATCAGAACCATATCAGTATGTCCCTGCTTTGATGGTATGGATGACAGGGATGTGGCACAGGTATTATCATATGCACAGGATGTGTTGCGGGTTTGCCAGTGGCCTAGGCTGAGTCATTTGATTGAGATCATGTGCATGGATTAGGGGGTTCTTTATTAAATGGGCTGTGCAGATGTGGTGTGTGTAGGTACGGAGGTGCCCTAGCTGTGTTGGTGAAGTGTGTGTGTGTGTATGCACACATGTCTGCCATGTGGCTGCCCTATACAGGGGTTTGTTGGACAGCTGCAGGCCATATATGGAAAGTTGTACAGTTCACTGTCTCTGGCCATGGACACAGGAACTTTGCTGCCAGGGGTTTCATGGGCACTACCAGGCAAAAACTCAGATATGCTACTCTCCCCTGATGATGACAATTGTCCACTGGATCCGCATCCCTGTTGGGACCTGCCAGGACCATGTGCATGTGGGTCACAATACTGCATATGTTAACATTACACACACCTGCTACGTGACATATGACCTGTGCAATCCAATGCAGTATCAAACAAATGTGTTAGTCATGCAGATGTTGAATGAGATGCATACAACATGTGGGTTGCATAAGTGTGCATACCCTTAACACAATGGTTTTCTGCAGCACCTGTTAAGTGAACTACAGCAGTCACTATTCCTGTATGGGGTATACTAGCATGGCCCATCTTCACTTGCCATTAGTTGGTCACTCTGCCCTACAAATGTCCCCCAACTCTGCTGGATTGCAAGGTCAGCTCATGTGCACAGCCCTATGAGGTTACACAGTGCCTTCACTATTGCTGTGGAGTAAGGGTTATGTCTGGCACAATTCATGACCTTGACTGTGTTCAGATACAGCCATTCTTAGTGAGCTTTGGATGTATGCTTCAGTATACTGTTGTGTTTCAGGATGATAACCCCTTCTCATCCTCAGCCTTATTGCAGATGCTTGACAACAATGCCTACACATGAGTGCTATTTTGCAGTGTTCCAAATTCCAAACACCATGTCTACCGGCCAAATTCCTGCTAATGGACAGCAAACTTAAAGGTGTACACTGGCACCAGCAAGGTAAAATGGGGATGGTGGCCCTGAGGTGGAGTGAGGTGTTGCTTGTGCACCACATGAATCTTTATGAATACTGTCTGTAGGTTTCAGCCTTGGTCTCATGACACCATTACACATTGCAACACGTGCCTTTGGGAGACTTGATGTTATGCATATGCTACCTGTAGAGATCCCTGGATGATGTTTCCTGTGGAACAACTCTTCAGTCTGATTACCCTATCCCATAAACCACACTTATGCAGATTCCAGGCAATTGTCAATGCAGGTACTGCACAGGCAGCACTTGCTAGACATTCCTGAAACTCCCTCAGTGTTGCTGCATGTTTCTGGGCAACCTCCATGACCAGTTTGCAACATGTGTTGTCATCTGTTTTGGATGGGCATCTGTTTATTTTCAACATTAATGTTGTTGCATACTTCATACACATACACGACTGTCTGCACTGTTTGCCATTGTATATGCAATGGTGAAGTAAGGCAACTTTTCCCGCTCTTGAGTGCTACCTTTTGGATATGGGGTTCATTTCACGGTTTGTAAGATGTGTGCAAGCCACAGCTGCCTCTGTTGCAGGTGAGTGGGCAAATGTCATGGACATACGTCTCAGACAGCAGATCATTACTTGGTGTGACATTGAGTCCTTGTACTTGATGGAAGGTGTGTACTCAGAAAGAGTGAATGCTGTCAGTACCTCACAAACTGCTACCACAATATGTTATTTGGAGTGTGTGCACACATATGTTTCCAGTGTTTGTTAAGGTATGTGTTCCCCATATTTGTTGTTCTAACATAGGATTCCATATTACACATTCATTGCTCATGTTAGGATCACATTACAGGTTGTAGAATGTGGTATTGCGATTTGCCATTGTTTAGATCAGGAACAGTTGCCATTGTAATAATGGTGTATACACTGTTGTAGCCACAGTATAAGGGCAATGTTTCAGACATGTCCCTACTGTAGGCCATTTTTCCCATCATTATGTTCATCTCTGCCCACACATCTTGCACTGACAGGTTGTTAGGTATACTGCAGGACTCTTAAATACCCTTCAAATATGCCACCATGGTGACCACTGTGATGCGGAGCAGTTAAAAGCAACAATAAGTGAAAATATACAGCATCCATTATGGGTAGGTGTGTTAAATGTGTGCATGGCAAATAGCATTGCCATAACATCGAAGGTGTAATGGCAAACCTGAACAAAACAGCTACATACTCACCAGCTACAGGCTGCTGTCCCTGTTGTATATCAGAGGGACCTAAATAGTTGTGTGAGAGATGTAATGTCCGTAGCCACACCTTTGGCATTGGTACAGGGTGAGAGCCACATTTCAGCACATCAACAGTGCAAACCCACAATACTAGAGATTATGCACATCTGTTCATTACTACATTGCAACAACAGACTATCTTATCTGACATGTGCATGCAGATATGTAGATACTTTACAGATGAAAATGGATAAGCAACAGTGGTCTATTAATGTGTCCTGGGGCCTTACCTGCATGCTCCTTGTCCATTGTGTGGGTGGCACCCACCTCCACAATGCTGTCTTCAGCTTGCTGGCTTGGCTGGCAGGCAGGTGCCCCAAGGCTGGTGAGGAGCTCCTCAGCATGTGTCAGTGAGGGCTGGATGGCATGACCCCCACCTGTGGCTAGCTGGTCCCTCATAACTGCAGCAGCATGCTGATGGGCACGGTGGATCAGATTTGTGCAGCGATACCGCACCTGCTCATAATTACAGTTGTTGTAGCCGACATCGTTTACCCTGTGGATGAGCTCATTCCACAGGGAAGTCATCTCCTGCAGATCCTGGGTCCTGCACCTAAAGAGGCTGGCATGAAGGACTATGAGAAACTGAATTATAGCATCATTTCCAGGGGTGTGTATGTGCGCAGTTGTTCCTGGGATGTTGTACCTGGAAAACATCAACAGTAGAAAATGTCAGAGGACCTCATACAGTTGTCCATGTGCACATCAACAGTGGTTATTACTTGCAAATAATCCAGGCTATACCATAACACTGTAAGCTATCATGGCTTGTACATCTTGCATTACACTCCTGGCCCTGACCTGTCCAGTTGCCCCAATATTGTACACTTAATGGCATAATCCACTACACATCATTCATTTCTGAGTAGAGAGATTACAGTGGCCATCTTCCATGTGGATGGTGTGTGGATGGTGGCATGAGTGTGTTTGAATGTAGTGTGTGATGGGACTGTGAGCACATGCCTGTGTTTATGTAGGAGGCAAACTGTGATGTACTCATACCCCATGGAGACTTGCTGTTGTTGCCATCAGTCAGCATTATGTCCATGCTCACTATTGATGTGGGCAGGAGTGTGGGTGATGTGCATATCCCCCTGTACTACTGTTTTGGACAGGGTGCCACTGTTCCCACCTATCCTGTCTGATGCAGGTTGCCTGTATCCATGGTATGTGTGTATGAGGTGTGCTTTACCCCCAGTACAGGTTAACTTGTGTTACTGGCTCTGAGACTGCATACATATGTGTAGACATGGTTGCAATTGGCCCTGGTGGTTTGCATATGTCTGATTTCTAGTCATAGTCAGCCTTACAGGGGGTCACGTGTGAACCTACATGCTTGCTCACATAGAGGTGCACTTGCTTCCAGGTTGTGGTCTGCATCTATGTTTCCCTATACAGCCACTATAGCAACCTATTATGTGCTTTGTGTCTTGGTGGTGACCACCGATGGGGCTTACTCTATCGTTGGTGGAGGATTATTGTACAGGTGAGGTACTGCTGATTCCATATAGCTACACCGGATATGAAGTGTACACATCCCTGTTATAATGCATGGTACTTGTGCAATTGGAACATGACCCCACAAAAGCACATGTCAGCACAATCCCCACCTGTGATGTTTCCTATAGCCTGCTCAGCTCAATAGGGAACAAAACAACCTGTCCTGTGGAAACATATAGGTTCATAGGTTCATAGGTGTGTACTAGCCTAATGGCCCTGGAGCCTTTAGAAGTCTAGACCATGGGATTACCCTGGCATTGTGCCACCTGACCTTAGTTCCCAGTGCCTCTGTCGAGTAAAGACACTGGTGTTATCCCTGTGGTGAATGTTCTATTTCCCATCCACTCATCCAGATTTCTCTTGAAAAGGGCCAGTGAGGTGCTCTGCTTGATATGTATGGGAAGTCTATTCCATAGCATGGGCAGTTTCTGGGTTATGAACCTGTCCCTCCAGCATATGGGAAGGAATACTCAGTACAGTAAGCCAGTTGAATGTGTGTGCACACCCTTACACTGGTATGTTGTGTAAACACCTACTGAGATGATTACAGCATCCATTTTTCTTTGTTTGTACTCTAACGTCATATCACATCTTCACTAGGCAATGGTTGCTTACCTTCCATGAAACAGCTTTGTTTCTTTTTCAATAGAACTGTACAGGTTATGGGTCACATTTGAGGTGAGAAATGTTTTAACATGACTTCCTGTGGTCTCATAGGCATACAGCACACAGACCTGGCATTTCAACATGGGTATGTACACTTTGATATCCAGTGTATATGGGTGTTGATATAGCTGTTAGTGGTAGGTATGGCCAGTGGGTCATAACACAGCTGTACACTTTTTTGATTACTATGTGATAAGCATGCCTACTGTAGTACCCATATCAGTATCATGGCAATGCAACAATCAGTAGCAGTACCTATTTTATTTTGTTGTATGCAGTGACAGTGATATTACACACATGTGCAATATGCACATCCTATTTTCCGGACTGCTTGTAACCCATGTTATTACTTTTGTACCTTTCAGCTGAACATATGCATACATACACATGTTCAGGGGATACCTGGTACACATTTGTGTTCTATGTCATTATGGCACACTGTATTTACAGTCTTGCAGCTCAATCATACGTCTCAACCTGTTATACCAGAACTTCTGGTCATTGGTCCACCTCACTGGGTGACAAAACAGAGAATTCAATTTTGATAATGTATCAATATAGCTGCCATAACACAAGTATACGTGAAAATGACTACAGATATCTGTCACAGCTGTGAACTTTGTCCAGATGAACACTGTACAGTTGAATGTTATTAATTCAATATATCACATGCAGTTTAACACACACATCTGCAACAGTGCTTTACTATGCTCATGCCCTATATAGATATTCTAGCTTTACAATACAAACATGTAGAATACTCATATTCACAGGTAACATATGGATATGGGTAACATTCCATTAACTGGCCTAGCAGCGGCACAGACATGACTGTTTGACAGACACTCTAGTGGTTGCCATATGTGAGCTGTCCTTTCCCAGGGTGTGTCAGGCTCCTCAGCTGTGACCCAACCTATCCACCTCTTAGACCATCACATGTGGACAAAGACTAACATTAGGGGGGAATATATAGGGACAGACCATAGATATGCCTATTACATACCTTAGAAGTTTGTGCATGATACATTTCACATTACCATGACTGTTCTGAAGGTGGTGGGGTCTGAAACTCATGTGTCTGTCATGACTTCACTACTTCCACTTTCAGGTATTTGCCAGACTAATATAGATATTTGGAGGAACAGAAAAAACACTCTGATTGCTAAATCTTGACATTCTGTGCAGATCTGCACAGTTGACAGGTATGGCCCACTGCAGATAGAACCAGATGCTATGTCCATAGCATTTGTTCAGCAGGACATCATTACAGCAAGTATTGATGGCACATATACATCTTTCATAATCATCTATCCCATTTTTACAGACCAATTACTACATTCAATTACATGCTTACATGTTGCACATACCCGGTTTATCTTCAGGTTCCTTCTGTGTACAGGATGTCTTCCTGTTTCGTAATTCAAAATTTTGTTTATGTTTTTTATTTTTGGTGTGTGTGTGTGTGTGTGTGTGTGTGTGTGTGTGTGTGTGTGTCTCTCTCTCTCTCTCTCTACATATCTATCCACTACTGGGATTGAGCTTGTTTGAATAGGTTGAAGCATGGCTTTTGTAGGTGATGCTCATGTTCGGGTGATAGCCTCTGCACTAATTGCTGTTCCCCACTTGCTAATTGCATGCAGGTAGCTGTGTAGGTCTTCCAATAGCCAATATCAGAATAACCCACTACTATAAATAACTACATCATGTGGGCATTGCCCCTTTACCTTTCCTGTATGGAAGACATCCTTCCTGTGTGTGGGCAGTGGTGTTACAGACCTCAGGTAGCTATACCTCTTACAACAGGACTTATGGACACATGACAACTACATGTTTGTATAAGGTTCCAGACCTAGGAACAGTGTGTGAGTATTGCTGTTATATGCATTGAATACTGCTATTTTTACAGGGTTTGTGTGTACATGCTAGTTTTGCATGGAATGCAGTCTGTCTGCATAGCTGTCAACTGTGGGCCTATCCGCATGATGGCCAGAGGATTGGCTGTTATGTTTTATCAGTTCCCCACACAGGTCTTGTCCCTGACATATGAGTGGCATTCTCTCCACTGATTGCTATCACTACATGGCAATATCCATTTGTGTTTCTGACTTCATATTCCTGGGTAAGGGTATGTTGCAACCAATCCTGTAACAGCAGCAACTTTCACAGCGTATAACAATAATATCTCAATTATGTCCTTGTGTTTCATCCTCTGTCCTCCACCTATACACCAGGCTCTGTCCATATGTCATGCAGTAAGAGGTTGATCGGTAATGGTCTATCATTATTTAGTGCTGACATTCCTGCTATCATTCCAGTGATGTTGTGGACCCCCAAACAAGCTGTGGGGTAGTGTCCATATATTTGAGGGCTACAGCTAGACAAAACATGTACAACCCTGTTCAGTCTGGAGGTCGGTGTATGGAGAACACTGTTATATGCCCTTGTAAGATATTTTATGGAGGAGGGGTATTAAATGTTTTAACCTACCCCAGGATTCAGCAAGCTCTGCAAAGTGTGCAGGAATAGTGCAAGAGCTGCTGAAGGCAATATGGCCGACGTGTGATCCAGGAATAAGCTCCAGGGACGTGCACAAACGCTCCTTCACTATTCCTGCACGGACACAGCCCCTGTATGTTAATTACCTCATTTGCTGGTGAAAACCATGCAAATGAGGTGAATTAGCGATCCAGGAAGCAGGCAGGCATCCGTGCAGGAATAGTGTACACTGTAGAAATGTATTAAGCCAGTAGCTGAATACATTTCTGCAGACTACAAAATGGAGGTATGACAGCTCATAAAAAAGCTTGCATTATAAGGGTTAGGCATGCCAATAGCGAAATATACGGCCATAGGCATGAAAAATAGTTTCAAAATGATAAAAAATAACTATTGTTTTTTGGGGCTATTTTGGCCGTTTATGCATAGGGCAGCGGTGCGCAAATGGAATCGGCCTGAAAATAAGAAAAAAAGCTGGAAATAAGCTTTTAAACCAAAATCGTAATTTTGCCATAATAGTCAATGGCATGCATAACACAACAAGACCATGGAATATTGATTGACAAGGGGGAAGGCTGAGTGTCGGTTTTGTAACCATGCATTAGCAGTCAGTTCTATGCAAATGAGGGGAATGATACTGAATCACATATTTCCCCTCAGTGCTAGCTTGCACCTAACTGTGTAGGTGCAATAACATCATGCTCTAAGCCTAAGAACTAGATGACCTCAAGAGGGGAAGTGTCATGACTGCTATAAGCTTATTGGAGCACAGTGGCCCATGTTTGCCCTTAGCTAAGCACAGCTAAGGAAGGCGGTTTGTCTGAAGCTGCCTACCAGTATTTACATTGCTTAAATGGGTGTGCACACCGCACACTGGGTTTTAAACAAAAAAGAAAAAAAACAGGAAATAGCAGCTCCATTTACATCTTAGCACTGGGTTTGTGCGGTGCGCCTCTGGGCTTAAACAGGAAGGCAACGGGAAGGGAAAACAGCAGTAGGAAGATAATCAAAGAGAACTAGCATAGCTGGCAGGTGAAATGCATCGTAATCAGCCAATTACACAAGCAGCAGCCCAGCCCAGCACACTACTATTAACTTATGCAAACACCTTTCATTCTGTTTTTTTCTACAAACTCTACACCACTGGTATACACAAATGGGGAAATTTTACCTAATAAAACCAACAAAATGATAAAGGCTGCTGTCGCTCTCATAAATCAATATGTGGAAGAGGCTGAGGGTGGTGAGGATGAGAATGCTGATGACCAACCCAGAGTGAGGAGAAGGAGAAGAGTGTACAGACCCAGGGTAACCTACCAGAGGCTACATGAGCTGGAGATAGTGGAATGCTATAAGGTGGACAGGGACCTACTACAGCAAATTGTTGAGCTGTGCCGGCCACACCTCACACACAGAATCAACAGAGGGTAACCCATCCCAGTGGATGACAAGGTATGTGTAGGCTTAAGAATACTAGCCACAGGTACCTTCCAAAGGCCAACTGGGGATATCATGGGGATCTCACAGGTATCAGCATCCAGGGTACTCCACCAGTTACTGGATGCCATGTCAGCACATGCCGGTGAGCACATATATTTCCACAACACCCGTGAGGCATTGACCAGCAATATGCATCTCTTCCACAGAATACCCTGAGGTAGTGGATGCTATAGACTGCATGCACATACACATCAAAGTACCACCCAGCGAGCAGGGTAGGGTCTACATAAACCGCAAGGGCTTCCCCTCCATCAACTGCCAGGTTATATGCGATGCCCAGGACATTATAATGAATGTATGTGCTGGCAGCCCTGGAAGCTATCATGACTCCCACATCTGGCATATGATGCAGCTGTATCAGAGATTTGCCAGTGGGGATATCCCATGTGGCCACCTAGTGGGAGATGCTGGTTACGCACTGAAGCCGTGGCTGATGACACCCATCAGAAATGCACACACACCTGAACAAGAACTCCATAATGAGGCACACACACAAACCAGAATCATAATAGAGCATGCGTTTGGGATGCTCAAGTCACAGTTCCAGTGCCTGGACATATCTGGTGGAGCCTTGCAGTACTCTCCAGGTACACATACCCAAATTTTAATTGTATGTGCCATGCTACACAATATGATCCTGTGGAAACAGCTACAGCAGGAACACCACAGGGCAGAGCCACACAGCACCCCACCATTGCCAAGGCCAGCACAGGCACAGACTGGCTCAGAGGAGGAACTATCTGAGCCTGCCCCTGTAGGCCGAAGGAGGCATGCCCAGTATGCCCAGGCTTTGGCAAAGAGGCAACGCATAGCACATACACTGACACGGTAGGAACCCAGGGAATGACACCTCTCTCTGACTTGCACATACAGTAAAAGGGATGCCAAACATGACACTACCTATGCTTAACCATGTATAGGGAGTGTACTATGTGCATCTGACATAGTCAGCCTTCCAGCACCATCCTCAGTACTGGCACAGCCACAAGGTAAGTCACTCTCCCTATCAATTGCTGAAAGGAGTAATATGTTCTGCTACTTGTATCTATGGTATGGATGTGAGCATGCAAGGGAATCAGGTGGCTGAATGGGATGGCAGCAGATAGTAGACACCTATATGGGCAGCCAGTAAGCTGCCTATCGGGCGCTAGAATCCGCCACATAACTCAAGCACTCGGGTCACTCCATGGCAAGTACAAATATGACACAGTCATTGTCCATGCTGGTGTGAACGACCTGAGACGTACCTCCCTGGACTACATGAAAAGAGACATAGAGGAGCTCTCTGATTATGTAGCCCAGGCAGGTATGACCCTAACCCTGAGCAGTATCCTTCCTTCACCAAGAATGATGCCACAATATAGAGACAAGATGATCAGCTTTAACAATTGGCTTAATGTCTGGTGTCATTCAAAGGGGATCCAGTGTCTGTCTGCCTGGGATGACATGCTTGACAAGCCACGCTGCTTCGCAAGGGACGGCTTGCACCTGTCACACCTGGGATTCGGATATTGGCTAAGGCTCTTGCCACCCCATAGTGCCTTTTTAGGCAAGGCTCAAATTCTAAACCTACCACCCTAGAAAACAAAAATGGGAAGAAACTGAGGGTAATGCTGCTCAATGCCAGAAGTCTAAATCTCAAAATGCACTCGAGGCCCTTCTCAGTATGGAGAACATGGATGTCTGTGCTGTAACTGAAACCTGGTTCAAGGCTCCTGAGAGCACCCCGGCACTATTAGGTTTTACCTCATATCATGCGTTCGGGCCCCAAAACCGGACCACACCACAAAAGGAGGGTGTATCCATATTCATAAAGGATACTCACACCTCCAGGTTGGTGGCAACGCACAAGCTTCGGAAACCATCCAGGTGCAACTAACCATAGGCAAAACTGCTCTACAAATTGTAGCATGCTACAGGCCACCCTCTCAAACTCAGGAACCCCACACAGCCTTCCTGAAGACACTGGAGGTATAAATGTATCTCCAAACACCATTATATTGGGTGACTTCAACTACCCGAATATAGACTGGGAACATTACTCAAGCCCTAACTTTCTAGCCCAATGGTTCCTGGAGTTCATAAATTCAAATGCCATGGAACAGCTAGTCACTGTTCCCACGAGAGGAGAAAATATACTAGATCTCATTGTCACAAACATGGGGACAAAATGCTCCACACAAGTATATCCCTCATTGGTGAGATCTGATCATAAACTAATCTCACTGGAAATCCACATCCCGCCCCCCAAGCAAAAAGACCATAGTGAAGAACTTCTCTAAAGCAAACTTCACACTACTCAAGACTGGTGTGGTATCCTTCAAGGCCCCTGAGCCAGAGGAAACCACAACCCAAGCTGCGGAAGCCCTTACAAATGCCTTCTATGAACACCTCCAGGACTGCATGGATCAGGCAATCCCAAATAAAACCAAGACTCTTTCCACAAAGGGCAACGTCCAGTCTGGTGGACCCCAGCCATTAACAAACTTTACAATAAGAGGAGAAAGCTATTACATGATAGAACAAAATCCATAAAAGGGAAGTCACCCTGATCATTATTAGTAAAAAATACGAGCACTCATAAAATCAACTAAGGCCAATTTTGAGAGAAAAATTGCCATGGATTCAAAGGACAATCATAAGGCCTTTTTCAGCTATGTTAGGAACCTGGGTGGAAACTCCCAGATATGCTCAGAATTAGTCCAAATTGATACAAAAATCACTGAACCCACAGACATTGCCAACATACTGGCAGACAGGTTCAGTGCAAGCTTCACCCCTCTCCCCTAAAGGAGAGATAACTATCCCAGCCGAGTGTAGCCTCCCGGACATCTCAAATGCGCAGGTGAAAGCTGCTCTCTCTAAAGCTAAAAACACAGCATCAATGGGACGGATGATGTCCCGGCTGTGTGCTACATGAGCTAAATGAGGAATTAAACCCGCACATAAGGCAGCTGTTTAATCTCAGCCTTACCACAGGATCGTGCCCAAGGAGTGGCGTCGGCAACTGTGGTCCCACTCCACAAAGGTGCCTCACGGACCCTGGTAATTACCGCCCCATAAGCTTAACAAGTCTAGTCTGCAAAGCTATGGAGAGGATCATAATGGAGCTCATAAACAAAGATATAGGGGACTTGCAGACATTGGACCCGACCCAGTTTGGCTTTGTCAAGGGAAGATCATGCCTTTTGAACTTGGTTGACTTCTTCGAAACAGTCACCAAGGCCATTGATGAGGGAAAGGCAGTCCATACAGCCTACCTTGACCTTGCAAAGGCTTTCGACACAATACCCCACTTGGGTATTGTAGAAAAACTTACCTGCTTAAATGTAAACCCATATGTCACAAGATGGGTTGCAAACTGGCTTAAGGACAGAACCCACAGGGTTAGAGTTGCTGGCGCTGTGTCAGACTCCAAGCCGGTCACAAGTGGTGTCCCACAGGGCTCGGTCCTGGGCTCCCTATTGTTTGGCATCTACTTCTCAGAAGTACAGGCCAACATGGGAGGACTTTGGCTGACAAAGTTTGCAGACGACTGCAAATTGGGCGCCATAGTGGAAAGTGCATCGGACATGGATATCCTTCAGAAGGGACTCACGGAAACAGATAGCTGGTGCCAGAGCCATGGCCTGAAGTTAAACGCCAAAAATGTATAGTCATACCCTTCGGGAAAAACAAGGTAACCCCAAGCTACCATATAGGTGGCAATCCACTAAGCACAGAAGAGGTTATCAGGGACCTGGGGACCCAGGTTGACAGTGGCCTTTCTTTTGACACTCACATTGCTAAAGTGGTTAGAAAGACCTTCTACATTGCCCACCTGATCATGAAGGGATTCACATCCATATCTAGTGAGGTCATTGTTCCCCTGTACTCTTCACTTATCAGACCAATGATCGAGTACAATGCCCCATTCGGATGTATCTCACCCGACATCTGCAGCAATTGGAGAGACCCCAAAAGTTCCTCACCAAAAGGATAAAGGGACTCCAAAATCTGTCATATGCTGCCAGATTGAAGAAACTCCAGCTCTATTCAGTGACATACCGTCTGCTCAGAGGTGACATGTGCCTGACATACAAGGCCATGTCCAACCCGGAATTAATGGACATGCTCCACCTCAAAAAATCCAAATCCACCAAAACCACTAGAGCAAGCGACTTAAACCTTAGCACGGATATAAATAGGACGTGCTGGAGGGATAGATTTATCACTCAGAGACTCCCTATGCTGTGGAATAATATCCCGGTCCATGTGAGGCAGAGCACCTCGCTGACTCTGTTCAAGAGAAATCTAGACCTGTGGATGGGAGATCGTAGGTTTACCCCAGGAATCATCTCTGTGTCACTGCTGGACAAAGGCACAACAAACTAATGGGCACAGTATTTTTTCATATAAGGGGTGGCGTAAGCCACAATAATTTGGGCTAGGCTTATAAATGCCTTAGGGCAGATAGCCTAGTATAAACCTATGAACCTATGAACCTATGAAATCCATAACAAATACTGGTGTCAACATAGTAGACAGTACCAGACAAGATGACAAATCGCACTGCAGGACATGTGGTGGCCCAAATGTGTGTCCATAGGACAAACACATGCATGTCAGTTAGGCTCACATACCCAACAACAGTCTCAGCCAACAGGACAGGTGTAGATGACCACAAAGAAAGGCTGTGCTAAGGCCTCCGATTGATGGCAGCAGAGAACAGCCCCCCTCCAAACCTACACAGACAGACTACAACAGGTCAGGCAGTTGGATGTTAGTTATGAAGGGTAAGAAGTCTGAAATTGAAATGTAGGCAAATAAAACCTAAGATCTGTACTCCACTGATATGCTTCTACTCTGCATGACAAGTCAGAATACAGAATGTAATGGAAGCCAACAGAGTACCTTAAATACCAGTACAGTCATAGCAAATGTTTGCAATTGTCAGGTGTGCCCCCCCCCCCACAATTCTACGTAGAAATGTAGTAACATGTATGTGTGGGTATAATAACAGTAGAGCACAGATTACCTGAGCTGGCCAAGTTAGGATAGATTGTTGCACATGTTCAATATGCAAAGCTCTGTCTGTTAAGTGGTTGTGTGTTGTATACTGTGTGGAAGTGGTCAGCATGTCGGCATGGAGGGTTGTGTCCCAGTGGCCTACGGCAAGTACTGTTGATGACAAGGCCAAGTTCTGACAACTGTAGTGCCAAACACAATGCATCCCAGCAAGACCCAATCCAGCAGTAATCCATACTAATTGTTCGGATGTAATACCTGTCACCATCTGAAAGATGGATATGCTATGAATGTGGGCCCAGACATACACACAGTACACAGGTGGAAGTACCCTAGACAGCGTATATAAAATGTAACTCTCAAATGGACACACCTTTGGAATTGTACATACAGGTTAGCTGCACATTAGTTGTCTGTGTAGTATGGAATACTGATGTAGTCTAGCCAAACACTGGCAGATCACAAAAGGCATAGTTATGAAGTACTGAGAAACTGCTGATGTCCCTTCACAAGCCAGCATAAGGAGAATGTCCCACATATATCTGTGAGTCAGCAGCAAGAAGCTTCCGTAGCACACATGCACTCAGCTCACCCCACCATCGGTCAAAGGTTCATCACAGGTCATATCTGTGCTGCTGGGAATGAGTACAGTATGACCCCCACTTCAGTATAGGAATACACACAGAATACAGCATGTTGAAGAGGTGTCCCATACAGGTGTGTCGCTAGCTGTAAGCAGCACCTTGCCAGCATCCACACCAATGGATTAATAAGGACAGAAACTATTGCCATTAACACCTTTTCACACCTACCCAGTCACCCCAGGGGAATCCAGTGGCTTGCAGCCTGGGACTGTAGGAGTGACAATGCAGTGGCCTGCTACAGATGGTTTGCATCACTACAAAATGCCCTACAGTCTGCTGTCAAAAGCCTGTGCCTCACCCATACTGCAAATGTATGTTATCTCATGGAGTCCCAAATAACGACATAACACAATCCACAGAACTCAAATACAAGGCCATCTCAACAAATCCCAGCAGCATACCCACCATGTCCTACTGCATGAACTGTGGACCAACCCCTAAATACAGCTGGGATGAACCGATAACTATAGGGATACTTATCAGATATCGCTTGCATAATGTTAAGAAGAGGATAGAATAACAGAGGGGGGTAGACACATGGATGCCATGGAGTGTGTGAAGTATGAATCTCTGATGTTTGCCCATACTATCCCTGCCTGCAAACCCAGGAATGGGTGGCTACAAACCTGCTCGTAAACCACAAAGTGAAGGGGAACTGACCAGATATATGAGCCCTGCCTGTGGGTAACCTGTGTGAATATGTACAGCTGACTGGTATGGCCACAGCAGGATATGGCCATTCTGTCACTTTGATAGATGTACAAGCAGGGGATCCTCAGCCACCACAGTACCAAGGTGCTGGACCATTTACACAGACTCCTCAGCAAGCGTCTGCAGCTCCCCCTACAGAATGGCATGAGAGTGCAAGAATTTGTAGGCTGCAGACCACAATACTGGAAACAGCTTAATTCGTCTTGTATTCCCCAGGAAATTACTGTGAGAAAATAAGAATATCTGTCAGTAGTTGATGACATAATACATCACGGTGTAAAACAGTACATATGCATGTATATCTCTGCTAACACCAAAACCATGTAGCACAAGCAGCACAGACATGATAAGTTACAGTATCCCACTATCCTTTGCTCATTATGACTCCATATTGTCAACCTACCTACAGATATCCTGCAGAAACAGGTTGCTAGCTGTAGGTACCTGGAATGGATTCACACATTCAATACAGAAGGTCATACTGGGCATGTTCCCACACTTAGAGAAATGAAGGCCATGTCAGACAACAAAATACTGAAAGGTCATACTGGTCATGCTCCCACACTTACAGAAATGAAGCCCATGTCTGACAATAACAGTGGACTATACATATCTGTCAGTCACAGATTTCTGTGCATACACACACACACACACACACACACACACACACACACACACACACACACACACACACACACCACATTGCACACCAGTCATGCTTTGCACACACATTGGATAGGAATACACACATATATCCAAGGACAACATACTATAATAGGTCAAACATACACAAACAGAGATGTGGGGAAGAGAGACAGACAGCGACAAAGAGCTTCCCATCATGAGGCCTGTCCCACCCACCACACATCCAATTGGCCACTATCACATGATGTGCCGATGTCTATCACTGTAGACATTTGCTTCTGGTAACCCTCAGCACTGTAGTGTCTGTGGTGCTTGTGATAACTGATGGTACAAGTCATTATTCATCTAGCAGATGTATACACTGTCCTGTCAAATATAAAGTTGTGTGTGACTGAGTGTTGTATGTGTGTTTCCAGAGGAATGATTTATGGCCAATTCACACACACTGCACTCCCCATTTCCCTACATTAGCAAGCCTGCTGATGTCAGTCACCTTGAAATACCTCCTTGGACAAGATTCAGCCCTGTAAGCTCTGTGGCACATGCAATAACTGCATAATGCTATAGTGTGATGTACTAGTTAGGTAGGAGCTCTGATCTGAGATATGGCAACTGTGAAACTGTGTGTGTGTGTGTAGAGAGTAATGCTTTTGAGGCCATTCACAGTCACTACACCTCCCATTTCTCTACTTTGGCAAATCTGCTGATGTCAGTCAACTTGAAATACCTCCTTGGACAAAACCTAGTCCCGTAAGCTCCATGGGGTGTAAAATTACTGTGTAATGTTATAGTGTGAAGTACTAGTTAGATAGGAGTTCTAATCCCAGACATGGAAACTGTGAAACTGTGTGTGTGTGTGTGTGTGTGTGTGTGTGTGTGTGTGTGTGTGTGTGTGTGTGTGTGTGTGTGTGTGTGTGTGTGTGTGTGTGTGTGTGTGTGTGTGTGTGTGTGTGTGTGTGTGTGTGTGTGTGTGTGCATATGTAGAGAGTAATGCTTTTGAGGCCATTCACAGTTGCTACACCTCCCATTGCCTTACTTTAGGAAGCATGCTGATGTTATCTACCTTGAAATACATCTTTGGAGAAGGGCTACCCCCTATAAGCTCTGTGGTGCATGCCATAAATGTGGAACAATGTAGTAGCAGTAACTACACAGCTATGGGTTTGAATCCCATCTGTGACAAATGTTTATGTGTGTACCTCAAAGATTTTGTCCCCATTTACAGCCAGTAGACATCTCAGAGCCTGACTTTAGCAGTCGTGCAGATATCATTCACCTTACAAGAATCTGTTGCGAAGCCTAAATCATGTCAGGTCAGTGGTGCATGTGTAAATGTGTAACATAATGGTCCATAAAGGTTGTTAGATAGAGGTTTAAACCTCACCTCTGCCAAATATAAATGTTTGATTAGGGTAAAATAATGTATGGGATCTCTCACCCACTACATCACCCAATGCCAGTATTTACAAGGGCTGGTGATGTCCCTCACCTTAGAAGTACCTTGGGACAACATCTATCCAATAAGTTCTGTGGCACATGCGGTAGACTGTAGTAGCAATACATAGCTAGGTAGGAGTTCAAATCTCAGTACTGGTAAGTGTGTGCTTGTGTGTGTGACTGTCATCAATATCCTGTGTGGAGGTTGCTGTGATTGTGTAATGACAGGATGCATTGTGGGGCGGGTTTTGCTAAATTATTATATTGAGGACCTACTATATGTCACAATGTTCACCTTACCAGGACAACATATGTAAAATAGCAAAGAGGCTGGTGTAGACAATCCATAGCCTTACATGTGACATTATGGATCAGTAAACAATATAGGCAACCCTTGTATTACTCAGAGAACAGTCTCCACCCATGTCTCATACACAAACACACTTGGCTAGGCAACAACCACTATATTGGTAGTTCCCTGCATATTGCCCACAGATAGTAACCACTGTGTGATTGCAATAGACTATATGCCTGTTGACCACAACACTGCCACTGACATCAGAATGTACTCTGATGTGTAACATCTCCTGACTAAGTGTGTGTTATCCAGCAAGTAAAAGGACATGTCACCCTTTTCCACCCGTACAATAGGCAAATAAATGCTTACAGTGGTCCTTTGCTATGTTCCCCACTGGATGCCTGCAACAACTGTAGAGTCTGCAAATGTATCTCACAAAGGGAATACCATCCCTTATACACATGCCCTGTATGGACAGATGCCACTAACTCCACTGAATACCTGTATCATGCTGTCAATGTAGGTGCAGGCACGACCTCAGTTCCATAGCCAGGTCTCACCATATGAGGTCAGGAATGCCACATCAGATGATAACAATCTGTCCACACAACATGCCCCATAGACCCCAAGTACACTTCCACATGTCACAGAACATGCATGTGGGACATGTGCACAACCCAGACACTGTCTATGTTATGGAATATAGATCACATACATGACAAGCATTGCACAGCACTGCCCACCCACAATAGTAACCCAGATGAGTGGATGGTGAATGCAATACCCACCTGTGTGGGCCAATCCAGAGACTACACCCCTGAGCCACACTGGAGACCATTGTCATGTGGCCTGATACCAAGGTATTCCCTTTGCCTAGCCTTGTACAGCCTTCTGGCACAGTCAACTACTACACACCTGTGAAGCAATGAACCCATGCATGTCAGTACTGGCAAGTGTGTGTGTGTGTGTGTGTGTGTGTGTGTGTGTGTGTGTGTGTGTGTGTGTGTATATAGAGATTAATGATTTTGAAGACATTCACACTCACTACACCTCCCATTGCCCTACTGTAGCATGGCCTGCTGATGTCAGTCACCTTAAAATAACACTTTGGTCATATATCAGCCTAATAAGCTCTTTGGCATGTGTGATAACTGCATAATGCTGTAGCATAGCAAACTAGTTAGGTAGGAGTTCTAATCCTGACCCTGCCAACTGTGATAATGTGTGTGATTCCCTATGAGAATGTGGTTGTGTCTTTCTTGACATCTGCTTTTGTGGTCAGTTGCATGTACTACACTTCCCTTATCCCTCCATTATCACGGTTGCTGATGTCACTCACCTTCAAAGATACCTTTGGACAGCTCTCCAACATGTAAGCTCCATGACACGTGCAATAACTATAACAATGTAATAGCAATACATAGTCAGGAAGGGGCTTGAAACTCAGTACTGGTAAGTGTGTGTTATCATTGTCCTGTTTGGGTGATTATGTAATGACAGGGTCCACTGGAGTGTGAGTTTTGCCACATCATTATATGGAGGAGCTACATGTTCCATTGTCAACATTGCAAGGCCATTTTCCAAACACTGTAGAGATTTTGTTGGCAATTGTCAGCCATAAATAGTGTGTTATCATTGTCCTGTTTGGGTGATTGTGTAATGACAGGGTCCACTACATTGTGGGTGTTTCCACATCATTATATTGAGGAGCTACATGTCCCATTGTCAACATTACAAGGCCATTTTCCAAACATTGTAGAGATTTTGTTGGCAATCCTCAGCCATAAATGGGTACAACCATGTGCAATTACCATGTGACAGTATGGATTAGTACACAATATAGGCAACCATCATAATGCCCAGATACCACTCTCCAGCCTTGGATCATACATAAACATGCTTGGCTCTTACTCTCCTACTCCCTTCCTTTCTAACTTTGTCTCTGTCTGTCTCTCTCAATATCTCTCTGGTGGATGTGGAAAGATACACCTGCTTTGCTTAGGCAACAACTTGAGTTTTGTAAGTGATGCTCATGATCAGCTGATGGCCTGTGCATGAATTGCAGTCCCCCACTAGATAATTGCATGTGGAACAGCTGTGGTATCATTCCTATAGCCAATTGCATGGAAACACACTCCTATAACTAAGCACTTCATGTGGATGTTGGCCCTTTTCCTTTACTGTGAGCAGAACTTTGACAAACAGCATCACAGAGGGTAGTTGAATATACCTCTTACACCATACACTGTGGAGACAGGCCAACAAACAGGAGGGGGATGTTCCAGACATGGGGACTGAATGTAAGTATTGCTCTTCTACATTTGAAGTAATGTTGGTTTAACAGGGTTTGTGTGGATATGGCTGTTCTACATGATTTATTATCTGTCATGACAGTGTTATGTGGTTGAGCAAACTCTCACCTGTAGAGCTATCTGCAGACCGATCAGTGTTTGGAGTCTTACATGTGTTGTGTTACTCACACATTTCCTACCTTTAGAAATGCAGTAGCATACTCTGATGATTGCAGTCAATACATGGTGACATCCATGTGAGTTACTGACTTCACATCCCTCAGAAGACATATGTCGCAAGAAACCCTGTTACACTAGTAAATGTATGGGTTTATCACAGCAACGTGTCAATATTGGCCCTGTGTTTGTGCCTCCAGCCACATGTCTGTCAACCTTTGTACATATGTCATGCATTAAGAGGTGCATATGTTCAGTACATCATTACTTACTGACATCATACCTGATAACAAGCCAGTGAGATATCAGACTCCTAGACATGTTATGTATAGTAGGCCTTATACTTGAGGACAAAACCTGGACATTTTGTTGTAGTGTGTACAGAAGTGAGGTCTGTGTACTTATGGTGTTTGTTGACAGAGTGTGTATTGTGAATATGTACCTTGGCCTGTGTGCAGACTGTGGTAGATATCATTGTTCTTGGTCCTGTTCTATCTGATGTTGCATGCTGCTCCACTGTATGGTACCCTATTGGTGTACATGTTTGTAGGGCCAGACTGACACATGTCCCATACCACAGACAGGCATTGGAATGCACTGTGTATTGGTCCAGTATATGTAGGGTTAGTGTGTGAGTGGCTCATATGATGATGGTGTTGTTCACACAGTCCATATACTGTAATATTAATTACAATTACTATACGTGACTATGGCTATGTTCAGATTGGTTGTGGGTATGCACTTTCACACAGGTGTCTGTTACTCTGTGCTGTTACATGCCTGTAGAGCCTGCTATATTTGCAAGTACATGTGCATTCCCCCATAAGAAATGTGGGCCAGTGCTGTGGCTGTCTGCCTGTAGTTTGCACAGTCTTTGTGACATGCCTAGCAGCTCAGTATATTTACCCAGTGTGATGTTATGTCCAGATATTTGTCAGATGTACTGTTGTCGGGCCACCATAACTGTTGTGTATGTCTGACAAAGCAGTTGGATGGTGTACAGATGTATGTCACTAACTAGTGGGTAGTATGTGGGCTTGTGACCTCTGCTCTCCCGGTTATTAAATGTCAGGACAGACAAGAGTGTGTGAATGCATAAACTGTGTGAGCTTATCTATTCCAGTATTTTCATGATATCCCCATTTACATGGCTGTAAACATCCACTTTTCTCAGGCTTGGTCTACACTTCTTGCACTAAGGGGTTCTGTGTATACCTCTGGACTGACCACATTTATTGGTCATATCCCTGCTGTATTCCACAGGATCATTACAGTGATTTGTGTGGTACTACACTATGATGATCTTATGATGTCTGTCAGTAACTGATGGCGTATGTCAGTACCAGATGTGACTTCCCACACAACATTTCTGTTAAGGCAATCCCTGTTACAATAGCACCATTCTACATTTATACCTGCAAGACTTACAATACACCCCCTTGCACGAACAGGTTGTGACTATTGGTGCTGAGGTATGACTCCACTACATGTTATGGACATATGTTATACATATATGTATATATATATATATATATATATATATATATATATATATATATATATATATATATAAAATATATATATATACACACACACACACACACACACATACATATATACGCATATATAATAGTTATACATACATATATAGATATATATAAACATACATGTGTATGTACATGTATAAATATATCTACATATCTATATAAATATATATATATATATATATATATATATATATATATATTTATATACACACCCATATCCTTATGTGTAAACATGAGTGTTGTATTTACCTTCCCAGACGTATCCCACCATATTTATCTGATATCTGTTTATATAGATATAACAACGTGCTTACAGATATATTGGAAAAAACAACACTTGTCTTCATAGCTGTGATGGCTTAGTGATTAACGGCTCTGACTATAGTATACAGGGTCCAGGGTTCAAGGGCTGTATATTTTGTTGCTAGGCAAAACAAGGACTGTTGGATACAGAGTGGTTAAGGCAGTTTTGAGCAGCCTTAAGCTGGTTTGAGTGGACTTGCATGATGGTAAGTGGTGCCAATGTATGGTTAAATGTATAGGTGCTTAGACCATATAAGCTTCATTTACCAGTGCGCAAATCTGCTTAACATTTATATTACAGCAATGCTGAAACCTGCTAAGCATGACTCACCCAACCAGTGATCACATTCCAGTCTGATAAAATACCAGGTTAATGACATATTTAATAAGTGTATTTAATTCCGTATACACAACATGCATCTATGTGCTGTCATTAAAGTAGCAGGGGGTGTGAGTCTACTCTCTTGGACACCTGAGTACATATGGCTTGTACAACACTCTTTTCCCTTTGAATGTGTTTCATACATGGGTATTATCCCAGGTTATATGCAGTCACACTGGCATGTAGTGTATCATTACGTTACTACTGTTAACAGTGCTTTCCCAAGTATGAATAGATTGTAGATTGTCGTACTGGAACCAAACACCCCTGCATGCAAAGATGGCCTCTGAGTCCTGACTATCGTGTTCTTGGTGTGTGAGCTGTGTGTCATTAAGTATTTGCTACTGCATATTGATCTGACATGTGGATATTAACTGTAGATTATTGTATGTATAGGACATGTCATTGAGGGCTGCTATCATGTAGTAATGGCAAACCTATCAGTGTCAGATGTCTATCTGTCAAAACATTCACCCTAATGCATAACCAGTTGGCTAGCTGATGTCTGTCTATCCTCTGTACAGATGTGCAGATGTCAGGTATCTATCTTGGCTGCTTACAAGCAATCTATGCATGACTGACACTGATATATCTGCCCAGCTGTGTTATGAATGCCACAGCTAGGAAACCCCTGCCTATATGCGCCACATGCCATGGATACCTCCAAGACAGACACTGACCATGTTATGCAATGCATGTTGCATGCATGTCAGTTGGAGCACCTCACTGGCCCTCTGCAAGAGGCAACTAGATGATTGGATGTTGCATTAACTCTTTACCCTGAAGATCACTCATGTGGCATCAGTTGATAGATGGCCTGCTGACAAATGGCAGGTGGCATGATACCACTGTACCCACATCCCCTACTCTTCTCATCTCTCCATGGACAATATCCTGGTACACACCTAGGAACACCTGCACCTATGGACCCCAGTACTGACAAATGTGTCAGTGTGCATTACTGAGAATAACAGTGTCTGTGTGTTTGTAAACCTGTAGTTGATAATACCCTGAGAGCCTTCACATGCACTACACCCCCATTACCATAGTTAGATATGGCTGCTGCTAGAATGGACATTACATGTACCTTGTTACACTCTTCACCCTGTGGACTACCTGGAGCTTGCAGTACCAGGAAAACACTGTTGTACAAATGGGTAGATAGGCATGGGTTACCCCCTGAGTCCTGACAAGTGTGTATATGTGTGCAAGTGTGTACATTTGTAGGATACAGCATTCTGAGGTCATGTTCTCCTAATACTATACACCATGCCATACAGAATAAAGGATAGTGATGTTGCTGACTGTAGGAGAGCCATGACAAAGCATCACCCTACTATCCCTGTGCATGTGCAATAGATGCATATCCCTTTAGTAGCACTCTTGAGATAGACAAGGGGTTGTATTGCAGTCCTGGTCAATGTGTGATTGTGGGTATGTCAGAGTATTTTCATGGGATCAGTGAGTACAATATCCAATGTGGAGTGTGGGTGCTGGGTATACTGCCTTTACACCATGGTACCCCCCGTACATGTCCCAAGTTCCACTGTATGGGGACCACTGTCACCATCAACCATACAGGTAAATGACTACACAATCCAGCCCAATGATGCATGTGCTATGTGCAACTTTTCTGTAACAGAAAGGACTCACTGACAAGGTAGTTAGCACTGATAAACCCAGGTCTCTCAGATGTGTGTATGACTGTTATGTGTTTGTCAATGTGTATATGATAGTATGCCACACTATGTATTGCTCATAAGCAACCAGTACATCCACCATTACCATACTGTACAAGACCTGGTAATGTTCTTCACTTAACAAGTAACTGCGACACACCTCATCCTAAAAGCTGTGTGGTGTCTGCAATTAAGGCCACACACATTAGTAGCAATAAGTACCTAGGTAGGGGTTCTACTCTCTTTGTTGCCAAGTAAGAGTGTGTGAGTATGTGAAAGAGATCTACTTCACTTTGTGGAAAATACACGTCCCAGGAGGTCATCTGTCTGAGAACTGACTGGCAAATGCTAACATTTCATAGGTATCATCTTGTTGGAATTCATACCACCAAAACTAGTAGTAGATGTGTAAATGCCCTCTTCCTCACTGTATAGCTGTACAGCGATACTGGGGTTGGTATATATAGCTGGGTGTGGATCTTGTGGATATAGCCACCATCATTGCAGTTATTGTTGTGTGTATCTCCCCAGTTAGTTGGCTATAATACTGTATAGTTTATGTTAACAGGTTAAGTAGTTGTCAAGTAGATGTCAATCACATTATCTGCGGTTCTACACCACCCCACACCCTCCAAAGGGTAGGACTGTACCACCCACACCGGCACACCTATGTTTACCAAGTTGAGGATTGCACTACATTGGGGAAGGGGATATATACCCTGCCAGTGCCATCGTCAATGACATTAAACTAGCAAACTGATTATTTTCCAATGTGATGTTGTGCTTAATTCTGTCGTGGTGGAATTACATAGGCTAAAATAGGTTCCCTGCAAAAGTACATACATCCATGTGTACAGTATTCACTGTGTATTGCATCAACACCAAAGTGTGTGTGTGTGTGTGTGTGTGTGTGTGTGTGTGTGTGTGTGTGTGTGAGTGTATGTGTGTGTATGTGTGTGTGTGTGCGTTATACACAAACATGTGGTGTGTACCACCCAGTACACTTACCATTGTCCACTGTAGAAGGGCTGCTGACATCAGCCACCATGCACTCACCTGTATACACCCCTCAGACCTATCAGTCATGTGGCACATGCAGTAACTGTAATACAGACCTGAGACTTGTGTTCAGCTGCACCCAGGATATGGCACAGTCAAGGTGTCACCACAGTGCCATACCCCTTATAGGAAACAACAGCAGACCAACATCCTGCTGACACATAGACACCTACAATACCAACAGAATACATTATGGAGACCACACTCAGTGTTAATAACAGCTATAATGCATCATGGCTGGACAGCTACACATCCTGACATGTAAGCATTAAACTTTAGCGCTGAAAACATGTTACACAGCATTACATTGGTACACCTTAGTACAGTCACCCTGTGCATCATAACCATATTAGCCTGTCCCTGCATCGATTTTATGGATGACAGGGATGTGTCAAAGGTATCATCATATGCACAGGGTGTGTTGTGGGTTTGCCAGAGACCTAGGCTGAGCCATTTGTTTGACATCATGTGTATGTGTGTTAGGGGGTTTTATTATTAATTGGGCTGTGCAGATGTGGTGTGTGTAGGTATGGAGTTGCCCTAGCTGTGCTGATGTGTGTGTGTGTGTGTGTGTGTGTGTGTGTGTGTGTGTGTATGCATGAACACAGTTCTGCCATGTGGCTGCCCTATACAGAGGTTTGTTGGACAGCTGCAGAACGTATCTGGCAGGGTGTGCAGTTCACCATCGCTGGCCATGGACATGAGAACTGTGACTGCCAGGGGTTCCACGAGCACTACAAGATACAAGCCAAGATATGGTACTCTCCCCTGATGATGACATATGTCAGCTGGATCCGGGTCCCTCTTGGGACTGGCCAGGGCCACATGCACATGGCCTGCTATGTTGTGGTGTGGACAGCACCCCCCTGCAGTGCTGGTGCTGGTACTGCCACTACGGGAGCAGCTCTGACTTGTTGCACGTCCACATCCCTACCTTCACCTGTTGGTGTTGCTGACCTACATCCACATGGCTGTTGCACTACTCTCACCATATGCTCAAGCACAGACATTGCACAGTCGAGGAGTCCCACCATCTCACCCAACTGTCTATCCAGGACCTCTGCAAAATAACGGTGGGCACCTGCAAGATCACATATGTCAATAACAGCAGAATGAGCAGCCCTCTGGAGCCTCAGACCCTGTCTGGTATAATGTTTCATATGTGCTTGTGCCTCCATGATGGCCTGAAACATGCATCTGGTGACACCAGCTGTGTTACTTCTGCCAGGAGCATGATGACCAGCAGCCCTTCTATGTGCACCCCTGTCATCTGCTTGTGTGGTACCTCGCTGGGCATCCAGCTATGACTGCTGTTTCCAGACATACTTGTCATAGACACCACACTGTCCTGTCCCATGCCACCACCCGCCAGCTGTCCCTCTTCTATGGCCATTGGTGATGGGGTATGTATAGGCAATGTGACTGTGTGCGGGGATGGGTGGATATCAGTGGGATGTCAACTGATGGCACAGCTTCAGCCCCTGACAACCCTGCCTGTGCTTCACCATACCTATAATCATTGTCAGAGTCTGTATGGACACTAACTTCAGTTTGCCTGCAGGAGAGACCTTGACCCACCTCGCCACCTGTGAGGGGAAAACAAGAAACACACTTTAAGACCTGTACATCTTTGCTTAACTGTATAAATACACACACACTCACACACACACACACACACACAGTTACAGGTGAGGTTGCACAAAGATATTAAACACAGAACTCTCGTTACCCATCTGTCAACGTGCATGACATATGGCACTCAACAGCATGCACTGCAGCTATAGCCAATTCCTGCTACCAACATTATACATCTCTGTGATGCATGTGTTGTGATAGTAGGTGATGCCCCTTCCCCTGGAACACACTGCACCCATGTACACATTATTGTTGTGCACCTGTTCAGCACCCTGGCATGTACTGTGCACCACACCTCACAGGTGTACATGCCATTGCTGAATGTGTATATGTGTGTCAGTTATATTTGCTCTGCTGCTCACAGGCCCTATGTGTTTGTCTGACACATACCTGGGATGATACGAGGACAGATATCAATAGTGAATGCCTGATTTGCAGATCTCATCATCAGCGGTGCATGTATAAGCAATAAAATACAATTACACTGGCAACTTTCAAAGCTTACTGTGGCTATGAGGAGTGTACACACCCTTATTGACATGGCACCCTCTTCCCTGATATGCCATACTGCATATGTTAAGATTACACAAATCTGATATGTGACATAAAACCTGTGCAATCAAATGCAACATCAAACAAATGTGATAGTTGTGCAGATGCTGATTGAGATGCATACAATATGTGGGTGCATGAGTGTGCACACCCTTAACATGATGGTTTGTTGCATCAACTGTTAAGTGTACTACAGCAGTCAGTATTCCTGGAAGGGGTATACTAGCATGGCCCATTTGCACTTAACAGTATTTGGTCACTCTGCCCTACAAATGTCCCCCGATTCTGTCAGATTGCAAGGTCAACTCATGTGCACAGCCCTTGGAGGTCACATAGTGCCTTCACTATTGCTGTGGATTCAGGGTTATGTCTGCCACAATTCATGACCTTGACTGTGTGCAGATACAGCCATTCTTAGTGAGCTTTGGATGTTTGCTTCAGTTCACTGTTGTGTTGCAGGATGACACCCCTCCTCATCCTCAGCCTTTTTGCAGATGCTTGACAACTATGGGCCATACATGAATGTAATTTTTAAGTGTCCCACATTTAGAACACCATGTGTACCAGCCTAGCCCTTGCTAATCAACTACAAACATATAGATGCACACTGGCACCAGCAAGGTACAGATGGGGATGGTGGGCCTGAGGTGGAGTGAGGTGTTGCTTGTGCCGCACATGTATCTTAATTGATACTGTCTGTAGGTTTCGAACTTGGTCTTGGTACACCATTACACATTGCAACACATGCCTTTGGGGGACTTTTGATGTTATGCATATGCTGCCTGTAGAGAGCCCTGGCTGATGTTTCCTGTGAAACAAATGTCCCATCTGATTACCCTAACCCATAGACCACACTTATGCAGAGTCCAGGTGATTGTCGACACAGGTACTGCACAGTCAGTACTTTCTAGACATTCCTGCAACTCCCTCAGTGTTGCAGCATGTTTCTAGGCAGCCTCCATGACCAGTTTGCAACATGTGTTGTCATCTGTCTTGGATGGCCATCTGTTTATTTTCTACATTAATGTTGTCCCATACTTCCTCGTCACATACATGATTGTCTCCACTGTTTGCCATGGTATATGCAATGGTGAGGTAAGGCTACATATCCCACTCCTGTGTGCTACCTGTTGGATATAGGATCCATTCCTTGCCTTGTAAGATGTGTGCTAGCCACGGCTACCTCTGTTGCAGGTGAGTGGGCAAATGTGATGGGCATATGTCTTGGACAGCAGACTATTTCTTGGTGTGACATTGAGGACCTGTACTTGATGGAAGGTGCATACTCATGAAGAGTGAATGCTGTCAGTGCCTCAAAAGCTGCTTCCACAATATGTTATTTGGAGTGTGTGCACACATATACTTCCAGTGTTTGTTAAGGTATGTATTCCCCATATTTGCTGTCTTAACATAGGATTCCATATTGCACATTCATTGCTCATGTAAGGATCACATTACAGTTGTAAGGGTTATGGAATGTTGTATTGTGATATGCCGTTGTGTAGATCTGTGACAGTTGCCATTGTAATAGTGGTATGTACACTGTTGTAGCACTGTATAAGAGTGATGTTTCAGACATGTTCCTACTGTAGGCCATTTGTCACACCATTATGTTCATCTCTGTGCACACATCTTGCAATGACAAGTTGTTAGCTATATTGCAGGACTCTTACATACCCTGCAGATATGCCACCATGGTGACCAGTGTGATGCAGTGCAGTTAACAGCAACAATAAGTGAATATGTACAGCATGCATTATGGATAGGTGTGTTAATGTGTGCATGGCAAATACCATGGCCATAACATGACCGGTGTATTGGCAAACCTGAACAAACACCATACTCACCAGCTACAGGCTGCTGCCCCAGAGGTATACCAGAGGGACCTACATAGTTGTGTGAGAGATGTGATGTCAGTAGCCACACCTGTGGCATTGGTACAGGGTGGGGGCAGCGTTTCAGTACATCAACAGTAAAAACCTACAATACTACAGATTATGCACATCTGTTCATTACTACACTGCAGCAACAGACTATATATATTTTATCTCACATATGCATGATGAAACTTTACAGAAGCAGATGGATAACCACCAGTGGTCTACTGATGTGCCCTGTGGCCTTACCTGCATGCTTCTCGTCCATTGCGTGGGTAGCATCCACCTCCACAATGCTATCAGCTGGGTCTTGGCTTTGCTGGTGGACAGGTGCCTCAAGGCTGGTGAGGAGGTCCTCAGCATGTGTCAGGGAGGCTGGATGGCAAGAACCCCCCTGTGGCTAGCTGGTCCCTCCTAACTGCAACAGCATGCTGACAGGAGTGGCGGATGAGGTCAGTGCAGCGATGTCAGACCTGCTCATAACTGCGGTTATGCAGGCCAACATCGATTACCCTGTGGACAAGCTCATTCTACAGGGCAGTCCTCTCCTGCAGATCCTGGGCTGTACGGCCAAAGAGGGTGTGGTGGTGCTGTACCAGGTAGTTGATAATCACATCATTTTCCTGGGGGAAATAAACTGGCAGCTGCTCTATAAACATGGTGCCTGAAAGACATAAAGAGGAAAAAAGGTCTGAGGACGTCATACTGGAAGGATATCATAGTTAATTGACATCTCCGTCTCCCCCCCACCATATCTGCAACAATAATCTGAACACACAACTCAATGGGTATGTTTACAGCAAACCTACTTTTGGGACATATATCATATTGTACGACAAATATTGCAATGTGTTTCTAGTCATGTTCCATGTTGAAACACTATCATTGGTGGCCTGTTGCTAACAATGTCACCTGCATATGCCATTGTAAGAGCCACTAGGGTTCCATATAAGTATGTATTCTGTTTGATATGCGACTGCTCCAAATCTGGTGTTTTGTGTTAGTGGGGATATCTATGCATGCTGTTGGAAGTAATCCAGGATTGTGTGGATTATTACTACCCACATATGTTCTATAACTGCATCACAATAGCATGTTTGGGAAGCCTGTTCCCAGCAGAACCACCTCTTCCACCTCATCTGGCCATGTTACCAAGCTACAGAACATCTGGGACCACCCCGAGACCTCATCATCTGCTGGTCCTGCACTACCATCAAGTGGAACCACCTCAGGGGATGGTGTTCATACCCCCCCTGTCTCCTGAAGTCAGGTCCAGGGTCTTGTGCATAGGAAGCTCCACAGAGAATTGGGGGATCTGCTACACCACCTTGAGGCCCTCGGTACACAATTACAGGGTCCGCATGCTCCTCCTGCTCAGCCCCTAGCTCAGACACCTTCAGGGCCATGAAGGTGCAGTTGTGACTGCACATGGGTGGGGATCTTGGTGTCACTGTTTCCATTTGAGGGCTCATGGGCTTCCACTTTCCAAACACCACTCCCCATCCAAGGTGTTTACCCACCACATGTGTCATATACCGGCCCTGTATGCTGTCTTGTCTATCTTCCAACCCAGCTTACTTCCACAAATATACCTACTATTCTTCCCCAACATACCAGTCTCACTTTCACAAATAAGGGTGATGTATTCCCAACATGGATCTCACATCAGACATAACTGTCCATTTTGCACCCGTTTACAACTGTGTGTGTGTGTGTATATATATATATATATATATATATATATGTGTGTGTGTGTGTGTGTGTGTGTGTGTGTGTGTGTGTGTGTGTGTGTGTGTGTGTGTATAGATAAGTGTGATGTTTTATCACACATATCGTGCAACACAGTCATTCAACAGTAGGGGAAATATATATATATATATATATATATATATATATATATATATATATATATATATATATATATATATATATATGTGTGTGTGTGTGTATATATGTAGACATACACGTATATATATATATATATATATATATATATATATATATATATATATCTATGGTATATATATCTATATATATATATATGTGTGTGTGTGTGTGTGTGTGTGTGTGTGTGTGTGTGTGTGTGTGTCTGTATATCTGTAGACATACATGTATATATATATATATATATATATACATATATATATATATATATATATATATATATATATATATATATATATATATATAGAGTGCATTCAAGCATCAGGTCCACAATCTCTAAATCTCCTTTCGCCACAGCTACACTGTTCTGCCTTGCTACAAAACAGATGGATGTCACATGTGGACACAACCTAACATTAGGGGGGGGTATATATAGGGACAGATTGCAGGCAAGCCTATTACAAACCTATGAAGTTTGTGCATGATACATTTCACATTTACATGACTGTTCTGAAGGTGGTGGGGTCTGAAACTCATGTGTCTATCATAACTTCATTACTTCCAGCTATTAGCCACACTAATATACATGTCCTGAGGTACAGAACACACACTATGATGGCTTACATCTTGTCATTCAGTGCTGATCTGCCCAGTTTACAGGTATGGCCCACTGCCCACAGGGTCAGATGCTATGTCCGTAGCAGTTGTTCAGCAGGACATCATTACAACAAGTTTTGATGGCACATATAAATCTTTCAACATCATCTATCCCATTATTACAGACCAAGTACTTCATTCAATTACATGCATATATATTTCACATACCTGTTGTAGCATAGTCCTCGCTTCTATGTGCACTTTATCTGTCCCTTGTCTTATATAATTTTGTTTTGTTGTGGTTTGTGGTTTTATTTATTTTCTCTCTCTCTCTCCACTACAGGGATTGAGCTGCTTTGAATAGATTGCAGCATGGATTTTGTAGGTGATGCTCATGATCAGGTGATGGCCTCTGCACCAATCAGTGTTCACCACTTGCTAATTGCATACAGCCAGCTGTGTAGTACTTCCAATTACCACTGTCATGGCAACCCACTACTATAAATTACTACATCATGTGGGCGTTGTCCCTTTACCTTTCCTGTATGGAAGACATCCTTCCTGTGTGTGGGCAGCAGTGTTACAGACAGCAGGTGGCAATATCTCTTACAACAGGACTTGCAGACACAGGCCAACTACATATT